>NW_010543940.1:0-29581 GCF_000687285.1 Phaethon lepturus | reverse complement strand
CTCATAGTTCCTTCCGATCCTATTTTTACAGCCCTAGTTAAGATTTTTTTGGTTTGGTTTAGCTGCAACTCCCTGTTTCAGACTCCTGCTGGCAGGGATGGTATTCAAGAAAAGTGATGGGTAAAACACCTCAAAATGGATGTTTCTACATTTGCTTTGCATACTACTGTGATCACTGAAACTCACCAAACTTTAATGTGTTAATCCATCAAAACAGTGCTTTCTTGTTTCAAAACCCATGAGTCTGTAGTGGAAGAAGAAATGGATTGTTAGGTATAATGAAACCTTAATCCTAGAAGCTCCTGAGCAGTTTCCCTTTGATTTTGTGATCACAATTAAGTTTAGACACACACACATACACACAAGTATGATCTAGAAGGAATTAATTATATGCTTTTATAGCAAGAAAGGTTATTTGAGCATGCAGCATTCATGGTTTTCCTCGCAACAATCTCAGTTCCATAAGCCTTGCTCATGCAGGTAATCCCATTAAAACTGAAGGTACAGAACCCACGAAGGAAACGGCACAGCTCACCAGAACAGGAATCAGGACTATAAGGTTTGGAAGGCCAAGGCACCAGTTCATACCAGTAAGCTACTACTCTTGCATGACATCCTTGTAACTACTGGCAGCTAGAAAAAGGAAGATGTTATCTGGAATGAAAATCAGAGATTAGGCAAAATTTATTTTCCTGCTGCCAATGAAAACACCAACACAGGAGGCCAGATTTTAAAAAAGAACGTGTGTCAATATGCGGATATGCATGTGTTATCTTTTAACACTGGGTGTTCCCTGCTGCTGTATGTAATTTAAAGATCTGTTGCCATTAGTAACTTATGTATCCAGTCATGCTTGCACTCCATTGTTACATCTTACTGTTCCTATTTTCGAGGACAATTTAACATTTTGATACATATTTTTAAGGGAAGCCCCTGCTGTACTTCTCCTCTAGTGTTTTATTTTCTTCTGAACCTTTGACCTAACTATAAACAGATTTTAGGTTACCATATTTAGTGCATGTACCAAGACAAAGCCTCATCTGAACCTTCCTCATCATCCCTTTCCCACAACTCTTCCCCTAGGCTTCACATTAGATTTCAGAATTTAAATTTTTGTACATGACAATACAAAGTGAGTCACTCTTTGGAAACTCCTCCTGCAGTGGTATAGGAGTTTTAGTGGTAGCGTGATGTGCCTTCACAAAGCATGGACAAGGGGAATCTCTGTTTTATGATTCCCATTTGCTCATGCAGCACACATTTCAGTAGCCATTGCATGCTGAGCAAGGGAATCTCTGGTCTTAAAGTATAATTCCCACTTACAGCTGTGGGCATTAAATGAAATTAGCAGGTGGCAAGAAGTTCAAAGCAAACAAGAGATCCTTGATGATACAATATGCAGTTAAGCTGCAAAACATCTTAGCAGAGGAATATATGTAAAAATGTATGTATGTTCATAAAAGGGCAAATTCACAATGAAAAATCTGTTAAGGACTCTTGAATACAAAGATACCACCACTGTCTTTAGGAGAGTTCCTGAGCCAAAAATCCCTGGATCTTGGGAGAGTATTATGGTGAAGGATCGCTACAGGCTTGCTCTGTTCTTACATTTCTCTCCAGGCTTCCCCATTTGGCTACCACTGGTGACAGGGTAAGTGATTAGGTGAACCTTTCTTCCGACCTTGGGTGGCTCATTGCATTTTCTTACATAGAATTGCCTGTAGGTGATACGGGATGGACTCTGCCCCATACTTTTTAGTTTCACACTGGCAGATGACTCGCAGCTACAAAGTTGACAATATAGTGCAGACCCCAGCAAATCTCAGGTACCGAGCACAGGATCTACTCTTTGCTGAGAGCGAAGCCTCTCACGTGCTTGCAGTAAAGAGCCATGTCTTGCTCAGAGACCTCCACAGTGCAGCCAGCCAGCCTCAGAGGCAATGGCTGTGCTGAGTGGCTCCATCTGGCATGGGGGGTCCTGGAGCACCAGGATGCTGCATTACAGGAGAGGAGGTGTCTTGGCAGGGGACACTGCTCAGAAAAGTCACGCAGCAGTCAAAGACATGCTCCTAGCTGCAGCCTAGCACATGTCCAGTGTGACCATCCTGGGAACCCTGAGGTCCAGAATCTGTGCCTCAGTTTCTCCTGAAAGCTATGTAGACACAAATAACTAGTGATATCACCTCTTCAGCTTGATATACTTTCAAAGACACTCAGAAAACAAACAAAAAAGCCTTGTCATTGCAACTACCCAGTTGCTAACTCAAAACTGAGGCTGTTGAAATCTGTGGTCCTGGGTATTTTGCCCTGGTTCTAGAAGTGCTGTGATTCCTACTGATACCAATCACATCTTTTCATTCAAAGCCATGCACAGACCAAGCATGGTGGGTAGAAAGAACCAAGAGAAGAAGGTCTCCACTATGGAAACCAGCAAACCATTCCTTCAGCAATCTGCAATAGGCGTGCCTCACACAGTTTAACTGTAGACAGAGAGGTCTCTCCAGACCCATTTAAAACACAGTATAGAGAAAAATCTAGTCCTCTCAATTAGACAGCTGCCTACCCTGCTGGTGCTTGTTTTTTGCTCTCCTCCCTTCTCCTCTCTTTTACACAATGAACACTGTGGAACAAAAAGTGGAGCCAAAGCAAACATCAACTTAGACAAAGAGTTTGACATCGGAGAGTTGAAAGTGAGGCTCCCAAATTCACAAGCAAACACCTACCAGATTTTCAAAAGCACTGTTGGGATGACTGCTGCCTCGGCCTATAAACAAGGAACAGTCACACACCATCAGAGTTACAAGCCCAGCCTTGAGATGAGGAACCTGGCCCCATTGCTGGGGCTACGCTGCATCACTTCCTCAGGAGATCAGCAGTGGAGAGTAGGCACCCACCTCATAAGCATCTGATGGCTCTTAATAGAGAGTATATATGACCCCCAAATTGTTAACTCCAGAGATGAAAGTCACTGAGAACAGCAAGCCTCTGTTCCAAAGTTCATGACGTAAGTTGCCTTTATCACATTAGGGGAATTCATTAGTTATATTATTCTGGGGACACTGTGTCAGGTTGTGTTCAGCCTCAGAGCCCTGAGCCCTAGTCCAAGTATGCTATTTGGAAAAGCCAATTTCAAACCATTTCCTAAAGAACAAACCCTTATTTGTGCATATTTGCCCAAACAAACCTAAAATTAATTCCCAAGTCTTTGCAGACTTCACACAATTCATCAATTTCTCATGATCAGTCTGGGGAGACGCAGAGGAAGGCTCCTGGTACTTTCATGTTTTCTCATTAAAAAACACCCATTGGTACATTAATAAGACAAGAGCATCTCAGCAGGACATATAGCTATGTGACATTTCAAGGCTTTTGAAGAAAATGCACAGAAAGGAAGTGAACCCCAGCAGCTACAGCCAGCAAGAAAACAAGTAAATGAGCTTTTGGTGTGGAGAACAAAGAGGCAGGGAGCCAGGAATGGATAAAGAAAGTGGAGATATGACAGAAAAGGGAAGATCATTCTGCCTGGGAGCCTCATTAGTATCAACAGACTTGAAAGAAAGACAGACTTCAGAGGTCAAACTGTTCTGATGTGTCCACTTTACTTAGGCTAGGATAAAAGACACCAAAACACCACTGTCCTGTTCTTTCCAGTATATCACACCCTGTACTGAGCCCCATTCTGAAAGGGCTAAACAAACTGGTTACATTTATTGAGTGTATGTATTACACCCTGTTTATTTTTTTAAGTTTTTCCTGCAGAGTAGGACAAAGATGGAGGAAACCATGTCTCATGATAGGACTCTAAGAACCAGTATTCCTAGATTTAGTTACAGTAAAGCCAACGTATCTCAATGTTTTGCAGACATGCCTCTCTATTTGGGCCTATTCATCTTCATGTGATTATTCTTCCCTTCTTTCAAACAAACTTCATCTAAGACCACGCAAACCATGCTGTCACGGCTCTCGGCTGTAAATCCCCTGCTTTGATGCTACTGCCATGTTGATCAGCACTTCTCCACTGGGAGCAGCCGTTAAGCCCCACCAGACTGAGGGAGTGAAAAGCATCTGCGAATGCTGGCTACAAGTCTAAACACTGACTCCCCTGCTCTGGAGCATGAGCAAGCTGCTGGCAGCAAAAGCAAAAAGATGCATGCTTTCCAGAAAGATTTACTAGTAGTGAAAAATTATTTTTAAAAAAGTAGATTCCACTGTTCAAGATGATTGCCTTTCCATGAACGCCATAGCTTGAGAAGTACAAGTTGTAGTGTGTACTTGGCCTAATGCATTCCCCACGACACTGAACCTGCTTCACCTTTGTTAGAAGTGTATCTCCCTTTAGCAAGAGGAAAGCATAAGCCTTTTATGGACTCACTTCGACAGTTTTCACTTATTCTTGTGTGCTTGACAGCCATCCTTCCAAATAGCCTCCATACTTTGTTAACATACTGAGTATATTAATCCCATTTTACAGTTTGCTGAACTCTCCCTCTATCACTTCACTTTGAAATTCAATTTTTATTGTCAAAGGTAGAGAAACAGCTTAACATTTTATATTTTCCATCATATGTCCCCAGGCTTTTTAGATATATTTGCATATTTTTTGGCATATAACTTTTTGGGGGAGTTCCCATAAAACACATCATGTTTTTGCTTTTTTTTTAAACCTCTGGGTTTTTTTCACAGTGTAGGAATAAAATATTCTCACAGAGATGCCACATAGCATAACTAAATATTCCAATTTATTGTACTGTTTTGGAAATTTTCAGTCAGCAAAATATACAGTATCTGTTTTAGCTGTCTTAGAAATACTTGAGTTCATATATTTCCAAAACTTTTTCCTCCTGATCTAGAAATATCCACATTTAGTCTCTGACAAAGGGCAAGGTATTTTACTTGCACGACTTGGTCAAATTGCCTTAATTTTTTTTTTAAGTTAAAAAAAATGCTTCAGTTAATGTTAAAACAGTAAAAAAAAGCTTCAATTCTATAATTTTCTAAAACATACCTCAATAAACAAACTTCAAGATATGTGGATACATACAAAGGAAGAAACTGAAGTTGCTTGAACTCAACATTAAAAAAAAAAAAAAAAAGAAACTGCATTGGTAAAAGGTAAAAATACAGAACTTTTAATTAAAAGATCTGTTTTTCTCCTTAAAGAAAATCCCTACATAGTTTTGGGATTTGTGACATTTTAGGGTTGTTTGATTTTCATAAAAATCAAGTATTTTCATTTATCAAAATCTTTTCAGGAGGAAAATAAGCAATTCCCTCACCAGTTCCTTGAAGCATCTTGGATTATCTATCCATATTTGTCACGTACAAGAATAAAAAATATCCCACAGGTGGCTTCTTCCAAACTGACTCTAATATTATTAGGCAGATGCAAATAATTAATTTATAAGCTGATATTTATTGTCATTTCAAAGTGATTAGGAATGTGTGTGTGAAGTAGTGGAACTCACTAGCTTTAAGGAACCGTTCGGCACACCCAGCCCAAAGCACAGCACTCATGTCCAGAAACCCCAAAGACAACTAGCAGAAAAAAGTACCATAAACGGGAGGCATTCTGAAATAGCATTCCTGTATCAAAATTAAGTTGGAGGAAAATAAATACTGGCTTTTATTCCTGTATGACATTCAGCACAACTCTAATCTGTAAAAACAATTATTTAGGTAGTACCTAAGCTTGTTTTCCTCAGATGCACAATCAGAAAATACTGTTTCTTGAGCAAACTCTTAGAGAAAAAGTATTCACATTTTTCTTCCTCAAAGTTATGCTTATTAAGGGGATGTTATCATTAATAACATTCTTCTAACAAGATTCTGATTTGCTGGATTGTCACCAGAAATTCTCTATAGATACCAAACATGCCACTGGTTTTGCTGAGTAATCAAACTAAAAAGTTCACTGAACTATTTTTTTTCCATTAAAAAAGAGATGACTTTCGTGATAGTTTAAGGAAGCTGACAGTCCATTCCTACTCAGCAGGTACAGTATGAACAGCCTCCACCCCTCTGGTTAATGGCAATAACCCTGGGAAGTGCTTCTATTCCTTAGCAGAGAGACTGAATGAAGAAATTGTATATGAGGGTGCCAGGCTGTTGAAGGAACTTTTGGTAGTTTGGACATTTGATCTAACACTTCCAATTTAGCACTAAATGGCATTATTTGGATAATAAACTGGAATCCAAACCACACTTACTGCCCTTCCAGTGGTTTGAGCTTTTTTAATGTCCCCCTTCAGATACTGAAAGCGGCATCACCTCCTACACAAAGCCACACCAAATATCCATTATTCAAATAGCCTTGATTTATCCTGGTGGCAATTTGAAACATCTGCAGAAAAAGTCCAGAGCAGAGATATAATAAAGTTGGTTAAAAACAAGGAAAGCAAACACTGCACAATACCACAAAACCTGCTCTAGAGAGCAGCACCTCTGGGAGGAGCTCCATTATGTCAATGCTACGAGCTGAAACAGGAGTATGGTGCTGTCCCAGAGAGAGAAGGCATCAAACAGCAAGAAGAAAAATTGAGCACAAAAATATATTGGTCTCAGCCGCGGTGTGTTGAGAGTACTGCCTCCCACTAAACCACACTCTCCTGAAGAAATGTTTTATGGTTATTTGCCTTTGTTCTTTGT
This sequence comes from Phaethon lepturus, assembly GCF_000687285.1. NCBI lineage: Eukaryota > Metazoa > Chordata > Aves > Phaethontiformes > Phaethontidae > Phaethon > Phaethon lepturus. Next base: position 22,936 of record NW_010543940.1, on the reverse strand, counting down.
TTTATTTTTTAACTGTTGACACACTGGAAGCTTGCATTATCCACTGCCAGTTTCAAGAGCCACCTAGTTTACATTTTGAGTCAGGCTTTCTATGTGTATCTGTCTGTCCTCCACATATCTTTTCAATGCCTTGGACAATTTAAACAAAATTTGACAGAGATGCTGATAAACAAAACAAAACAGGCCACTGGGTAAAGGAAGAAGACCACCAAGAGTGCGATGATTGAGGGAAAGGAGGCCGGACAATCTCACATGTTAATGGACACCGAGGAAGGCACATGGGAAAGTGAGACATTCCTAGCACTCCAAATGTGGGAAAGTCTTAAATGCTGCAATTGCAGTTCAATCATAAGAAACAAATCCAAGGGGCTCCTTTTGGAACCAGACCTCAGTTTATGGTCGCTGGATTGTCACTGTGCCACTGAGAGACAAGCAGCAGGGGCTTCCACGTAAACACTCTCACTGGGTCTCCTGATCTCTGCTTGAAGCTTGGAGACAACCTGCCAGTGGGACCAGCAGAAAGGGAGAGCGCAAGGTTATGCTGTCACCCCAGCCTCCCCCCTTCTGTGCTCTCCCACTCCCTTGCCCTTATGCCATTCCCTGGGAGTCTTTGGGAGGGTCTGTGCTGCCCAAGTTTTAAACCATACAAAGTTCATTCTTCTCCCATGTGTGTCATTCCACAGTTGCACTACTGTTTTCCATAAATGGATGTATAATATTTTTAAATTAAATATTCATATTAATATTAAATACTAAATATTAAATATCTGGTTAGTCAGACTCCTTGCAGGCAAAGATTTTAGTACGTAGTATTGGGTGTCGCTTCACAGTTCTCTGCTGTCCTGTTGAGCTCACCAGTCTGTCAAGATGGCAAATCCCTGTTAATGAGGGGACCCAGAATGGAAAGTTGAATGGTCCCATCAGAGCAGAGGAACAGAGGAGCATTTCCATATCCTCTGAGTATGTGAGATGAAAAATCAAAACAATCAGACTACACAGTCCTGTAGTCCCAAAATGAAAAGAAATCCTTTTCTGCATTCTCAGAACCTCCATTAGAGGAAATTACTCCAATTGTCTCGATATAAGCAAGCAGTTCCATGGGTAGCAAAGCTAATCAAACCTATTTTACTATGAGCTGTGTTTTGTGGTTGTATTTGCTGATATTTAATAGAATGGCAGAGCTGTTTTGCTCTTCGGGCATTATACCATATTTCTCCTATGTGTACTCTCTGGTGTCTAAAATGGCGCAAATCTGTACCATAGGTTTTTTTTCTTGTGGAGACACTAATAAGGGCTCTCTCTCCTCTCCTTCTTAAGCCTGTAGGATTATAACACCTCTGAGATCAATGCTGTCCTGCCAACCTGCCTGAACCTGTTAGTCCATCTCAAAAGCTGTTCACAGGGCAGCCAGGCATGATCCCAAAAACCTTCTTGACTTAAAAAAATAAGAAGACAAGACAGCTGTTTTCATTTTTGCAGTTTCATTGACAGGTAGAAGATGCTCCTTCACACTGCACTGAGAGACATGTAAAAAAATCCTACAGAGTTCCCTTCACTGAACTTTCTCCTGAATGAAGAGGAAAGGAGGAAGTATATGATAAAGGTACACAGCACCAGAAGCACTTTCAAAATTCATTCTGAGAAAACAACATGACACAGCATTTGTGTTCCCAGAGGAGAAAACTCACTATAGTTTTTCCTACAGTCACACCATCAGCAGGATCCGTCGTTGTGTTTTGTGGCTGCTGAGACAGCGAGGAGTCAGAACTAGCAAACCAGCTCACAGAGTCAAAAAAAAAAACATCCTCCCCAAACATCCTCCAAAACCATTAGACTTTTACAGCAGGATTGAACTGTTATTTCTCAATTAACTGAACAGGATTCCAATTTCTGTCATTTGACTGACTTTTTTCTTGCTGTCTACAGGCACCCATCTTTGCTTTTACTTAAACAGTTCCTTCCCTGGATGAAGCAGCAGGAAAAATTTCTTTGTAGTCTACATCATCCTGTTCTTCAAAAGCTTGCTAGTGTAATAAAAATTGAACCCTTAAATAGCCAGTATTGAATGGATTGGCAGAAGGTCTCTATAGTACAATACAGTAAATCAATATTTACTGTGTGACAGTGTGACAGATGCCCCATAATTGTGGCAAACTCAAAAAGTATTGTATGAACTTTCTGACAGCTCTATGTATAGCCAAGGACTTACAAAGCTAGAAAAGCAAGATAAAAATCCACTTCCTTTACAGACTTAAGACAGTGAGAACCAGTTAATGTAAACCCCCTATACCAAAATAGGGAAGATAACAAGTCTTTTGAAGTTTCACATCCTCACCTCATAAGAAAAAGTGTGGAATATTTTGACTAGATTCATAGGCCTCTGTCGATAACACCTACTGGTTTGAGGACAGTCAGTCTCTATTATCAGGAATGAACTCACAACCAAGCAGAGCCATTTGTGCACAGTGCTCTGTGGTGTGGGCCTTTGAAGAGCTCTGGTGAAAGGCAGGGGACTAACTGTTAAGCCATGGATGCTTAAAAGAACAGGGGCTTACTCATAAATGTTTTTGTTCTGAAGAGCTGATGATTTGGTTTATGAGTCCTGACAGGTCATGACCAATACTGTTGCTTTAACTTGTGGATTCTGTGACAAAATCAGACCTCTCAAGGTAGTCAGGGCACATATCCACAATGCACACTAGATGCAGAGGGCAGAGATGCTGGAGAGAGAGCAGAGACCTCACATGCTCTGGATCCAAATGCAATGCAAGCATGTCAGCACCGCAAGATACCTTTCGGCAACTTAGAGCCTTGTTGCCAGACAAAGATTGTGCTTTGTCTTCCTTCCAGAGCTATAAACTGCACATGGACAAGCACAGCGCAGATAATACCAACTCAGGTCATTTATAGCTTTGGCATCTCCATGTCATACTCCATTGCAATTGTAGAGATGCATCCTCTGAGAACTGCAGACAGGTTCAGCCTGGGATTGCACAGTGGGGAGAGAACAGCAGGACTGGCCAGCAAGGGAGACATCCTCCTTAGATTGCAGCCGGACCACTGGGAAGTCAGAGATGCAGGTAACTTACTTAGAAATGACAACATGTATCACTACACTTATGAATGTGAATGGATGATCTCCACCTCTCCTGCATGATTGCTTTGGTCTTGAAACATGATTAAAATGTGAACTGAACACAACACTGTACAGGACTGAGAGGACTCTCTCCGAGACCCTTTCTCTGAACCCACTCGCTCAAAATGTTCAAAGGGAAAAGGTCACTTTTTTTCCTTCTTTTTTCTTTTTACTGTTGTATGATTCTGGGCAGCCTGGGGAAGCTACCTGACACTGCTTTGGGAACTAATGCATTTCCCTGTGTTGGGGACTTTACCACAAACAACTTCCTCCAAACCAAACTGACTGAAAAAACACTGGTTTTATAACACCCAAACAAACAAAAACCTTGCTGTGATGAACCACCGGCAAGTTAATCCAGAATCACAATATTAAAAGATTTATTCTACTATAGTCACTCATAAAAGTAGGAGAGATTACTCTGACAGGGAGTAAAGTGGTTAGCTAAAATTACAGCTAATAAAATCATTCCCTTCACAGATATTTTTCTGTGAGATGGAACAGATGCAACTAAACCTGCCACAATAATGGATGCTTTGGCATCTTTAGCTGACCAGGTCAGCCAAGGTCAGCTTCACACTGCTTCTGGATCCTACCATAACTTCTTCTGTGCCCAGTGAATTGACGGGGGATGTTTCTTGTGGGTGGCATCTCTTCAGCACAGCAGGCAGGACTGAAGCAGATGTGCAAAGAGTACAAGTAAAAGAAAGGTGGGGGGTACAGGAGAGAAAACTGTAGTCACTATGAGACACATTCCTCCTTGCAAAATTAAATAGGATTTTGATTTCCCTGGAGCTCCCTCTTGCACTGTTGAGATGTGAGACAGGTCACTCCTATCAAACACAAGCCTATCCATGGGATAAATAAAGGGGACACCACAGGATATATTGTACTCTCACACCAGTACCTTTGCAAGTAGCAAAGGTATCATAGAGCAGAATGCGTCCCGCAGACATCGGTATCTTTTGGGATGAAAGATAATGTCATTACTTCCCCTCAGCACTGCAAATTATATGTGCTGAAGTAACTGTAGCACTTGCTGTCAGTTTGTTATAGCCAGCTTCAAAAGAAATATATTTTTATACTGAAGTGGATTGGAAGCTACAGTTACAGAAGATTGAGTTGAACAACCTCTCCTGAATTAGCAGCATCTGATCCTTCCAGTTGTACATGCAGTTTAAAGAGGTCTGGATTTGATTTCCCATTCTGTCACACCAAAAGTTGCGGCATTCAGTGGAATTTACAGGACTCTCCACTAGGGCTAACTGGTCTAACAGTGCAGGGAATAATTCTCACATGGTCAAGTGCTGCTGAAAAATAGTAGCAAGAACATAGTGATCTGATGGGTCTCACTGGAGATCCAGGAGATTCAGTGAGGACATAGGTGATCACAATGAGCAGAGACCACACTGAAAAAAATAGAACTGCCCGAGACAAAAACCACAATGAGAAAGAGCATCTCCATTCCTGCCAACACAGGTTCCAGTGATCTGCAATTTTAAAGGCGGTTCGTACTTTCAGGAAAATTAAACCTTGGAACTTTCTGCAGACCAAGACTGTACATCAGTTACAAGTAAGTTTAAAACAGAAAACACTCATCTGGCAGAGCAGAGACCCTCACCCAACAATTCCCAAGTCACTTTAATAAGCTGCAGTCAAAAATAATTGTATGAAGAAGTACACAATCAGATTTAAGGTCTTGGAAGTGATGGAAAATCCATCGTGACTGCTATGTCCCAGGAGCTAATTACCATCCCATTAGAAAATCTGGCAGTCTATTTCCAATATGAGTTGGTCCAATTCCCCTATTAGAGCTCATTAAAACTGCCCTACTACAAATCTTCCTGTGTGTATGAAGAGTGATCGAGTCACCTCAAGTCACCTGAATGGGTGAATTTCAGAGCTTGCCTTTTATTCTGGGAGACTTAATGAGTTTTCTACACCACTGTTCTCTTGTCTCTCCTTTCCTAAGTGTATTAACACCAGCACACGACAAGGAAGCCCAGTAACAGGCACAGTAATGCTGCTTAACGGCAGAACCTTCTTCTCCATCCCTGCTCTGGATTCCCTCTGCTACACTGCCAAGGACTATGCTAGCTACTCAGTCTCAGCGTAAAACCAGAAGTACCTGTTCAACCAATTACCCCTCAACCCCTGGCCCTTCCCCATCCTTTCTGAAGCCTTCTTTCTCAAGACACACTGTGTAAATGGGATCTACATCTTCTTGCTTCCAAAGCATGCAGCCTTTCATTTGTCATGCATAAGTGCTCCTAGTTCATAATGCAATACCAGCTGCTCTTCTTAAATGACCTACTTTGCTCATTTATTTCATTCTGCCAATTTTTATCATCTGCAAACTTCCATGCCGTGTATTTTCTTTATGCTACAGACAAAAACTAATCCTCTAGATGAGGCATTAATACTTTCTTAGCCTCAAAAAACTGCAAGCAAGACTTGTACCTTTACTGTGCAAAAGATGGCCAGCAGCATAAAGGAAATAATTGGTGTTTCTATCGACACAGACATGCCACAGTTCCACTAAGATATCAAACACCGTACAAAAGGCTGTTCCTCCATTCACCCCTCATAGCTCGTTTGAAATTTTTTTTTTAAAAGAAACAACTCAAGCCTCACAGTTCTTCCTTTGACCGAGTACACTGACAAAAGTGATGTTGGTGGCTACAACCTGCAATAAGCATAAAAAATTCATAGCTGATTTTAATTATAAAGAGTTTAAGTTTTGGAGCCATGCATTCTCTGTTATTTACTAGGACCATAAGACATCTAGGAACGAGGTAAGGGGAGAAGAATGACTATCATTTTTATTATGGACTATGTCCTGAAATAGCTTTTATATAAGTACAGACTTTTCAAAATCACATGAGCTTAAAAAAAGAGGATTGTTACTATTTTTGTTGTGGTTTTGTTTGTTTCTTTGTTTTAACGTATACTTGGCAGAAAGTTTGGCAGGGAAGTCAAAATTGGCCTTCTACAATCTGTGTATTTTTACAATAGGAAAATACAAACAGGTGTATAGAACTTATTGTCTGTCTGCCATTATTTTAAGTGTATCTTGCCACCAATTCTCTTTTCCAAACTGTGTTCCGTGACACATGAAGAAGACTGGAGGAGTAGATTGAAATAGACTGATTATCCTTAACAAAAAGTTTCACTGAATTGCATTCCCCTCAGTTTGAATGTTTCAAGCAGATTATTTTTCTAAAGTCTGTTTTTTTCCAGAAAATTATTTCGTTTACCTGCCTCTTACATACTTCTTCTCTAGTGTCAAGGACAACAATCTCTTTTCTAAACCATTCTAGACATTTTGTTAGCAACTCGGCCACTCTGTTCTCAGATTCCTTCAGAATCAGACCAATTCTGTAGTTGCTGGTGTGACTCATTGCTTTCCACTTTTCCTGTGCGCTCCAGTATGTATTCTTGTTCAACATACTCACACACTGGTCCAGCTTCAATGCAGAGCAGGAGGCAGCACAACAGTTCAGCTGTCCCCTACCACACGACCCTAAGTGCCCATTGTGTCAGACTGCTAATGCCAAGGAGAGATGAAAGTTGGGATACAATCTTGTAGGTCCTCTGTCTGCCTAAATCTGTCTCCCCATGTCACAGGACAAAATATACAGAAGAAAGGTTCTTCCAATTCTGCATGAATAAAAGGCAGGGAATAGAAGAGGATATTCTGCCATCCTGTCAGAACACAGTGAGCCAAACTTTCTGCTCAGTTTCACTCCTGCGGCCACGTTCTGCCTCTTATTTTTGGCTTTAGTGAGGCTGTAAAGTGCATAGGCTATTACCAGGCATAACAGAGGGAAGCAATTTTTAATCTGACTCTGTGAGAAAGGAAGAAAAATTACATAAACACAAGCGTTTAAGTGTTTTTATAGACTACAACCCCTGAAGACCTACCCCAGCTAAGGGGCAGAAACAAGGCTGAAAAGGAAATCTGACATCAAAAATCGTTTGTGTGGCTGTTTTCATTTCAGAGTGTATCACTGCAAAGACAGAAAGAAGCCAAAGAAACCAACTTTTCACACACCACAATTCTTCCAGGATTCCACAGACATGCAGTGTACCATAACTCTAATTGTGGAATAAATGATAATTCATGGCTTTGTTCATTTCTAAGCACAGGAAGTTCTCTCCACTTGTACCCTCTCCCTTGCCTTGCTCCTGCTGTTGGCTGGGAGATGTAGTGGAGAAGCAATCGAATACAAGAAGCATCAAAGGAATAAGAAGTCAGAGTTCAGTGGCTCCTATAAGATAACCAGTGCATCACACTTGCTAGAGACCAAGATCAGAGGATTAAAAAAAACCCCAAAACATAGTTTTGAAGTGGTAAGTAGTTCAGGAAAAGCTACTTTGTGGGGACTGAAAACCATTTGGAAAAATTTCCTCCCAGGGGTTTTACTGCATGTGTTTGTGTTCAGCATCCTACTGTGAAACCTTTATGGTAAGAAGTCAATACAAACAGTAAGATACATCTGAAACTTCAGCTACAAAATTAAAGATTGCACTATCCAGTAAGGAGAATACAGCAATCCAGTACATTTTTACAGCACAAGGGGTGAAAGACTGTTTACATTAAGTGGCATTGAGCTTGTGCACTATTTTTAATCTCTTTAATTTTTTAAGTATGTGCAGTTCTTGGGTATTATTCTGACAAAACAGTAAAAGCCTTAATACACCTACAGATTTCTTTTTAATTTTTCTTGATGTCCATAAATCTACATTGAATAATGAGCATTGTTCACCACTCTGTGATCTGTGCTGGATTCAGACCAATTTATATGTCATCATGAATTACTGACACACTGTAACACTAATTTTCTCTGTATGATAAAGATAAAACACAACATGTAATTTGCTGACTCATTCTCAAAAATGAATTAATCTTCTTAAATGCCGTCTGCTTTGGAGAAAAAGTGACAGAGGAAAAAGAATGTATGTCATGATGAGGTTATTCAAGTATTAATGCCACCATTATGAAGAAATGTAGTCAAAATATATTGTCTAATGCACACATGTGCGTGAAAGTGGACATGCAGCTATGAAACTTGACAGGCTAGAGACACTGTCACAAGGTTAAAAAATCATATAAATTCAGGGAAATCATCTAGAATCTGCATTGCTGGCTCAGTCCTGACCTGCAGACCACAGACTCTGTACACTGAATCTCTTGGCTGAAAAAAATAAAACTCTTCATTAGAAAATGAACTTTCCTAATACTGGCCTGGATAACCAAGAAACGTTTAAAGGAACTTTATCCCAACAGGAAGAAGGAACTGAATTTAATGCCTCTTCAATGAGGAGAGACAAATGGAAGAGTGGCCTATGGACAAGCCTCTGGGCCTTGCATGCAGTTTGTTCATTATTTTGAGGATCAGCACCTACATTGTTAATACTAGGAAGTGGGGTAGATGTAAGAGGATGCAAGATCTACAGGCTGAGGATTGCTAAGAATATGATATGTATGGAGTGGAGAGCACTGAAGTTGTTTCTATTTTACTTCACTTGATTGTATGATATAACTATTTGTGTTCTTTCACTTAAACGTTCATTTTCCACTTCAGCAAAAGCCTCCAGCATTCTGAACTGTAATACTCCTGCGTAGATGATTATATTCAGCAAATTATGAAAGTTTTCTCCTATTGACAAGATACTCCTCATCAAATCAAATTGTCCTTAAGGATTCCACGAGCCAACTTAGATGTCACATTTAAGTCAGTCTTTTTAAGGAGAACAGAAACATTTCAATCCACCAACATTTCCATCATGCACCATCACAGCAAAGCAATTTGAGCCACACAGTGCAAACAAGAGTTAAATCAATTTAGGAATTTATTTAAACTGGTAAAGAATATTTTTTCTAACTGTAAACAGACATCTGTTTTGATACTGACAACCATTCATTAGCCCTGGTGTTTGCCAACATAGTGCAGCAGATGTTATCTTCTTGTATATTTTCATAAGATGCGGTCATTGTTTAAGCTATGTTCTAACAAGGACTCAGAATTAAATGGAACTAGTTAAATTAAAAATGGGACGTTATTCCTCAATGTGACTTCATCACAATGCCACACTGAAGTGAGAAGAAATAACTCATGTTCTGCAAACAGCTGCAAAATGGTTGGCTGATCTTCATGCACAAGGGGAAATAAGAGTATACTGGAAATGGTTGGTTTTGTGTCTCTTGAGCATTCTTTTATAACAAAGATGTGTGTATAAATAATGTACATTTAACAGAAGCACATATATATGTGTACATATAAACACAGTCAGGTATGTAAATTCTGGGGTTTTGTCCAAGCCAATGAGCTTGTGGGAAAGCACAAAACAAGTTGAATAAACAGTAAATCTCAATCTTTTCTCCATCTCTCTAAACTGAAATGCAGCCCAGTGTGTTAAAGAAACCTCCCAAAGTTCAGATAGTTTACTTCCCATTTCTCTTCTGTTACAAAAAATGGTGAGATGTGATGAAGAAAGTTGTCCTCACACTATTTCAGTTTAACAGCAAAGGATGGTAAACCTTTGTAAGATATCTCCCTGGATTTGAGTGGTTCATATATGTATCTGATAGCAATCTGAAGTGTTGGATGCTCATTTGGACTGAATTTTAAAGCCCTGAAGGTTCATCCATTGACAGCTTACAGGAACAAAAATGCTCTTTACTTTATATTTTGTTTTTCTCATCTTTTTTTCCCAACTTTAGTACTTGTGTACTTCAGTACAATTACTGTAACTGGAGACTAGACTGGATAAAAAAAATGTCCTCTTTATCACCAGAAAAACTGCCCTACCTTATCCTCTCAACAAAACTTAAGTCTGAGACTTACAACCAGCTGCCAGATTCTGACTACTAGCATGTCTTTCATCCTGGTGAAACTTTATGGCCCAGTTTAAAACAACTTGTTCAGCATTCAAGGAACACAGAATATGTAAAGAGTTCTAAAGTTATGGACAAGACAAAGCTTGTAGGTCAATGTAACTTCTTTTATTAGACCAACAGGTATAGCTTTTTGAAAAATTTGAATAAGCTTTGGGACATGCAATCTCTTCTTGGGGTATGAAATACATAATAGAAGCAGCCTATTTAAGAACTATATAGCAACAGAGAAAACTGAGAAGCATAACAATTACAACAAAACACCAAAGGACCGTTGAAGACACTAAATTTTGCTATTTGAAATTGACACTACACAAGATAAAGGCAGCAGCCAAGTTAAACACAACATCTCTTTCCTAAGAGATCATAGAAACACTGCTGTTAGCCCTACAGTTAAAAAGCACATGACTAAAAGCCAGTTAATGTCCCAGGCTGTGCAACTATGCTATTCTGTTACTATCTATAAAACTGTAGTATCGACTTTCTACCTGTTCCACGAGAGCAGGCTCATGCCAATTACTCTAATCTGTGTAAATCGCATATAGGACTTCAAAGGAAAGAACTGTAAAGTACAAAGGATTGTGTAATGAGTAACACTTGAAAGAAAAGCAGAAAGAACACCCAGTGTTAAGCCCAAAATATCCACAGTTATCCAACTGTTGGGTTTTGCCTCCAGCTAGAGTTCTGAATAAAACTTTGGAAGAAAATAGTGGAAGCAGAAATCATGGATGGCATATCAGGAAAGGACCTGAAGACCATTTCATTTATTGAGATCAGCGGGTCTTGCTGAAACTACAAGATCTGAGACAGTGCAGGTGAGAAGGGGAGACAGCACACTTCTGGTCTAAAGGGCCCCTTCCCTCCCAAAGTCAGCAAGCATATCAGGCACTTTGGAGGACACAGGGGCTCAGACTTGCAAGGAGTGGGGCAGCCGCAAGTCTGCTGTCTCTCACACTGATGGGAGTACCTGCCATCACCCAGACTTTCCAGCCCTTGAGGCAGGCAGCTTGAGTCTGAGGTGAAGCACATCTTTTGTTTTGATTCCAATTGCCAGGAAGGAATGAGTTTCCAGTGGCTTTAGTTATGAGGCAGGAGGCAACAAAAAAACAGCAATAAAAATTTAAAAAAATGCAGAAAAGGGAAATAGGAGCCAAGATACAACAAGTCAGTAGAAGGACAACATGCAGGATATACATGTATGTGTGTGTCCGTGCCTGTGCAGTACTAGCACTTTCCATAAAACTTAGCTATATGCCAGAACTTGGCTTACTGTTGATCATGATAATTTGAGACATCAGTGACTGGTATTCTCAGAGGAAATTTAGTGTCGTCGTTCATTAAGCATGATTCCTAAATATCATTCCATCCATTGAGAAACTATAAGACAAACTTAAGAACTAAAGTACTTTAAACAGTGCTATATTCTTTGCATGCAGCTTTGATTGATACAGGTTTTATAACAGCTAATAGCACCTACTGGAAAGGCTTTGGGACCAGCCTGGGCTAAAGATTGGTTACCTGTGGGAGCCAGGATTCTCAGCTTATTCTCTTTAAATAAAACCCCATAACATTAAGATTAAAGAAGAGCAGGAAAAGTACTGAAGAACTAGTACTACCAGCAAGGAAAGAGTCTCTGAAGTATATTTCAGACTCTCCGAGCAGCATTCAGGTTTTTGTAACAGTCTTGATAATGATCTTACACTTACAGAGCATCTTTCATCCAGAAGGATTCGTTTATGGGCTGTATGCATACCATGGGAATAACTGTCCTCCCTTCTGCCAACTTACACAGTGAAATGCTGTTTACACCTCTGGAGGAAAAGGTTGTGCTACACGAATTGCTACATCACAGCCAAAATGGATTAGGACAGGCAGTACCAAGTGCTACAAGAGTCAAATACAAAACATAGTAGGGAATTTGAAAGAAACAGAACATAAAGAAACAAAACCACATTCTGGTCAGGACACTGAGATTAACAGAGAAACTTCCAACATATATCATGTTAGTAGTCATCCAACTTTTGCTTTTAAATCTCCATTGGACCTTTTGGGTCTCACTTAGATTCTCTCAATGTGTAGTTATACACGCTGTTATCTAAAATGTTAGCAACCAGCTAGCTGAGCCTGACAGAGCTGTTTCCAAAACTTTAAATAGTTATGTTGCATAAAATACATGGTAATTACTGGCTTTTCAATTGTACCCAATGTAAAAAATAAAACAAGGAGGATTTTAAATCAAATAACATGAACAAAAAGCATTCACAGAATAACATTTATATTTTAAATGCAGTAGGATAATTCTCACTGGGTCCAACTACCCTCTTTAGTTCAATTTGTTTCTGATTTAGTCCCATCATCCTTACTTACATATGTTGTTTTCTCCTATAAAGGTGGAAAAGAACAGGACTGCCCATCAAGATAATGGGAGCAAACTCCGGACTCCTGCAACAGAAGAAAGAGAACATGAAAATGGTATTGACTGCAACACTGTAATTAAGGCTGGGGTAAATTTGCACTTGTCAGGGTGCAGTGAGACTTTGTGGGAATGGATACGGGATGAAGTCAGGGCCCTGACAGTGCATAAAGCAGAGACTGAACTCCTCACTGTTACAGGGCAACCAACTTCATGGTGGAATAAGGAGGAGGCGATAAGCCCCAAACTAGACTGAGCTGCTTTAACTCAGTTTCCAAGAGGGGAAAGTGTTCCACTTTCACTCAACAAGGGGGAAGCAAAGCCACAACAAAGCTTTTCTGGCCTTGGGTCCAAGCAACTCAGGGGTTATATCCTTCCAACCAACCAACCAACCACCAACCTATAAAGGCCCTGCCCTCAGGTTAGGAACTCAGGACAAGAGCACAGAAAGAACTGTTCTTGCTATTCTTTCAGCACAACGCTACTCTACAGCACAATCCAGGTAAATAATATAACCATTGATGTTTTCATTTAAGAGCATGGCTCGGGAGACTTATGACTGAGGAAAAGAGAGCATCTTCCTGAGCCTTAACTGTTCCCCCTGCCCCCATGTTTTCTTCCTTTCACAGTTGCCCTAATTCAAAAAGGACTTTTGTCACCATCTGCCATTCGCTTAACAAGTCAAACAGTCAGCTCTCCTTTTGACACCAGACTGCTCAGGTGATCTATAGATGTTACTTTCCAAAATGTACTTTCCAACAATTAAGTTAATTCCACATTAACACAGATTTAGATTTTTCCCTTATGGAATAGGAATAATACTAAATGGGGAAAAGTTTCCTAGTGCAAAAATAGGTATTTCAAATGAAATTGGAAGGAAGGAGCCTTCCACCACCGCTAGGAACAGGCCATGATATTGCTGGTCGATGGACTTATTATAACAACTAACAGTGGCAAGACTGAATACAAACCTAAGTGCTTGCAGGATGATGGCCGATCTCTGACATGAGGTCATAAGGCAAGGATCCATCCTTTATTAAATTTTAAATGTTAAATGTATTGCCTTGCTATGATATTTCTACCTACTTGGTGTTGATCCCCTGGCTTCACTCGTGAAGGATTTTTACTTGAAAAACACCTAAACTACAAATGGATCCAAATATCAGTCATGCAGACAAGGCATGTATTACGAACAAGTAAATAACAAGCCTTTTTTCTGGGAAGAAAACAAATCCTCAATTCCTGGCAAGGAGGCAAACACTGTTTCTAGCAACCACGACTTCAGAGCAACAATCTAAACTGATGAATCAGAATTTGTAATGACAGAAACAGAATTATACACAGCCCTCTACAAAGGTTTATAGGAGAAATTAAACATAACTACATTACCAGTAACATGACAAACTCAGCTAAGCTAGAAAACACATGATAAAAAATAGCAGCTAAAGCAAATGGTAAACATGAAGATGGTTCTATCATTTAAAAAATGAATTTCATCCATCTGATTGCTCAATTTACTTTTTTTCCCCACAGTAATATTGAGCTGAATTGGCTATTCAGCAATTTCAATACCATTAACAGCTAATGCTGAAATAGGGTTTTGTTTTTCACATCAGGCAAGAAATGATTGACAGCCATGCCAGAGTTTGTATAGATTTTAGCACAGGAGAGACTGTTTGTTTACTCTCTCTGACTTTACTCATTGTGGCTGGGCAAACCCACAAGTGTCACTGAGAGGAATTTGTTTAGCAGGCAGAATTTCTTTCCTGTGTTCTTTTCTTGGTAGAAAAAGAAGGAATAGAAAAGTAACTACCGGTGACTGAATTTTCTTGGGAAAAAGTGTTTGTTCTTATTACAAGAGCAGGGGTACAGGATCTCCCTTAAACTAACAAATAGGTTGAGGGAGAAGATACAACAAGAGAAACATACAGGCATTTCTTTGATATTGACACAAATGTGAGCACACACAGTATCAGATCAGTAGAACAGCATCCAGTTTCTTTAATTAAACAGACAAAGACATAACAAGATTCACTGGTTGAAAACCAAAGCTAGAAAAATCTGAACAGGAAGAAAAATACAGTTTTTAAATGAAGGAAATTAACTACTGGAATATTTTATTGAAATGCATTGGCAGATTCCTCAGCATTGGATAGCTTCCTAAAAGATAAACCCTCAAACCACCACTAACGTACTAGCCATCACACAGAATAAGTGGGTAATATTTCACGGCATCTGTTATAACACAGGTACAAGTAGATGTGCATAATGGTCTCTGCTGGCCCTGAATGATCAAAAGCTTTAACCCAAACCAAATGTACAAAAGAACAATAAAACAATTTATGGATCATTCTGCCAACTTCATTTATGCTGATTAGTATCTTACTGGATAATAAAATCTAACTAAAATCATTTCAAGGTATCACTAGTGTGAGTAAGGCTGGAAAAATTGGAAACTTCCTGTATTATGGAAATTAGATTTTGTAGTTATGCTGTCTCTCCATTTCTTCAGACTTAGTAACTTCTGAAACCAATAACTAATTTAAAAAACAAATGGGACAACCAAAGTGTCTGAGAAATTAAATTCTTGAAGCTGAGGGGCCAGGTGTACAATTTGCTTTTTCTCATTGCCAGCAAGAATCAACCTATTGGACTTACTACAAGAATGTGGTGTCTGGTCCTGGCAATAACCCAGCCATGTTTCACAGAGATTCTGTATTTTGTTGGAGCACATGGAAATAGATAATCCAAATGACAAAGTCCATTTGGGTTTCCAAAAGACCTTTGAAAAGGCCACTCAACTAAGGTTTTTGAAGCGCCAAACTGCCATGGAATAATCTTATTATGGATAAATAATTGCATAAAATACAAGAAAGAAAATGTAGGGGTAAATGGACATTTTTCACAAGGATGATGTTCATCACCAGATGTCCATCTGGATCTAAACTAGGGGTTATTTTATTCAACTTCATCACAAATCATATAGAGAAGGGTGGACAGTAAGGTGAGAAGGGTGGACAGTAAGGTGAGTAGGCTTGCTGCTGATGCTCAGTTATTCGGGATAGAAGAAAACAAAAGCTGAATGGCAAGAGTTACAGAAGTACTTCACAATACAGAATGGCTAGCAATAAAATGACAGATGTGGGGGAAAACAATGCAATTCATTGTAAATATGCAGAGCCACGGCAAATCAGGCTTGGCATAGTTTTGCAACCAAACCTGGATGACAGGCAGTGAAGAATTCTACTACTGCACACCCAGCCAGTGGGGCAGGACACTGGATCCTTTTGCCCGTTTATGAAACACTGACGTAATTTCACCCAGCAAGAGGTGGGATAGACTGTATGGCCTCCTGAAATGCTTTGTGAGGGCAGAAAAAGCTTGTCTGCTCACCTCATCTGTTCAGTTGTGATTAAAGGCTTGTCTCCATGCACACAAAGGAGCACAGGGGCACGGTGGCAGGCAGGGGAACCCCAATAACCTCATCAGAGTTACCTGCCTCAGCTTAACCAGAGTCATCACAGGAGGGGGATCAGCCCACAGCCAGAGTGTGGAACCCCTCAAGATGAATCAGTGGAAAACCTCTCCAGAACACCTTTATAGACTGAGGGAGATATGAGCCACTGTATGGGATGTAAGGGAAGAGCATTTTGGGATTGTATGACTTATGGGATGTTCAGGGGATGAACCAAAGGTGGGGAAAAGGAGGGATCAAAGTGGTTTGGGGAGGTATAAGCATGGAAAAATAGAGGGATAAAAGGGGACAGCTGTATGTAAACAGGTTGCTGGTCATCACTCTTATCTGTCCATGCTCTGCACCTGATCAGCGCAGTCTGTCCTGTCTTCTCACTAAGCTCCATTATTTTCTTGGGTGAGGGGACCCTCTGTTCTGTGTGCCATTGTGTGTCTAAGGCACACAGTATGTGCCAGCAACTGGAGTCAGACCACAGATCATAGTAGCAACTGGAGAGACTGGAGGGAGTGAGGGGTCTAAGTGCCAGCAACTGGAGAGGATCAACCATGAGTCATAAGGGCCACTGTGCCTAGGGTGCAAGCAATAGGAGAGATCGGAGAATATGGAGGTCTAATTGCCAGCAATTGAAGTGAGGACCACAGGTGATTGTGACCTGTGTGTCTGAGGTGCCAGAGACCAAGGTGTGTGCATATTTTGTGGGTGCACATGTCAGTGTATGATCATTAACTGTAGCTGGATTGCCATGCAATTGGGCATGGGTATCAAATGAACTGGGTATCAAAGCAGCCACAAGTCTGGGCCAGATACTGAAAAAACCAGAGGGGCTGAAAGTTGGCTACTGGAGGAATCTGGTAGTCCAAGCCAGCTCCTGGAGAGACTGTGAATTTGAGGGTCAACTGAGAGACTTGTCTGCATTCATGTGTCAGTGCACAATGCAACTGGAGACAAGAGGATCTGGGGCCAGCTACTGGATAGATTGAATGTCTATGGCCAGTTCCTGGAGGATCCATAATGTGTCTGTGCGTGCGTGAGTATGTGTGTGTGTACACAAGAGGGCCTGAGTAACAGCAAGCCTCAAAGGCTCGTACACTCAGCTGCTAGCAGCTGGGAGAGTAGGAAATCCAGGAGCCAGCTACTGGATAGACTAAGTGTCTAAGGCCAGCTTCTGGATGGATCCCTATCGCGTATATATGTGTGTGTATATACATAGAGGTATATATATTTTCTATTAAAGGGCTTTCACCCTGATCAGCCAGAAAGGGGAACAGGATGAATCCATTGCTACTCTTTATGCTGTGTTTTCTGTTGGTGTTGATCTGCATGGCCAATCATTTGTGTATGCATATACGTACACTGTGTGTAGGTATGTGTCTATTGGGAACAGGAGCTCAGTCTCACTACTGGCTGAATGGGGAAACATGGAGCAGGAGCAGCCTTTCCTCTCTCAAGCTACCAGATTCAGCAACTCCTAACAGCCTACATGATAACTCCATATTTGCCCTCATCTGTGTGGTTGCCAAAGAGACATGAAGGCCTTCCTGGAACATCTTTATACTTGTCCACCCGTATACTGCAGGGCTTACGACTACATCCTTTATGCATAAAAGCTGTTAATCAAAAAAGGAGCATCTCTGAGGAAAATAAATCTGAAAACTACATTCTTCTAAATACATCTATATCTACAGCTTGTTGGACTGGCTTTGCTGTTCTTTGTATTCTCTTAACTATTCACACCCATTAACCTTTTTTTTTACTGCATTTAAGGAGATTAGGCCCCAGACGGCAATAGTTTGCTTCATTTTCTTGGGATTTTTGTATTCACTTCATCCTATGGTTTCTCCGATTGAACTGTCTTACAGGAATTACTGCTTGATGCACTTGTTCCAGTATAGCAGCTTGTACCAAGCAGTCTGCCAACTGTCACTCAAAGTAGTGTAGAAATTCACTTATGTTCCTGCCTATGTAAACCAACAATCACAAGAATGACATTTTCTTGACAAAATTGTTACACCTTAAAAAACAGCAATTGAAAAATTTAGCAATATGATAAAATTTATTCTCTGTTGCAATGAAATTCTTCCTCAATTACAGGTTATTCCACTGACATCTAGCACGCAGCACAATTCAGCTGAAATTTGAAATCTGCACGTGAGTATCTATGTCAAAATAACAGATTAACATAGCACATTTATTTTTATCATCCTCTAACAAACCAAGCTGGACTGTTTTTTTTTCAGAGTGAATGCTTCTTGCTATTTCTACTAAAAATATAAGAATAACATACAAAATGTCATGCAGTTTCAAGGACACTATTTTCTTTTTGAAGAAGTAGAAGGTGGGAGATTACTGAAAAGAGCAAAAAAGCAAGCTGTTTCATTGAGAATGGAAACAATGAAACCTCGTTTCCTATGAATTTATGCTATGGGTTGAGCTCTATGTAGCTTCTCTCCTGCCTAATAAGGATTCTGTTTATGCTGCAGAATTTTCCTCAGACCATTAAAAGGGTCTTTCTCTTATATCCAGACATGTGTATTTAAAAAAATGTTTAGCAATTTATTAGATTTTTTACTTTTTCCTCTCTGCCAAACTGGCTGCAATTGTCCAAGAGGTTCAACATGCTATGCTGGTAGAGACAGAGGACTACATTCTTTGAAGGTTGGTTGGTCTCTGTTTATGATAGTAAATTTAATTTCACAAATACTCTCCAACTTCCATATAGAGGGTATTTATAACATTTGGTATAATTTATTTCTTATGTCTCTATCTTCAGGAAATACTTTCAGGAATTTCTTCTTGTTCTGGGGGACACAACCATTGATGGAACATAAATGATCTCTACTGCATGAACCACATACAAAAGATCCAGATAATTCACTGATGGAGGGAGTAACACAGTTTTCATCTAGAGGAGGCCCTGCACGTAGCTAATGGCTTATGTCTCTGGGAAGTTTAAGATTAAATACTGGCAGGCTGTAGATGTTTAATGCTTATTCTCAGACATCTGCTGACGCCATGATTCCTCCAGAGGCAAAACAAAGTCAAGTCAGAAATACCATTACTAACATCATTAGATGGCCAGTGAGATACATCTAGGCCCACTATCTGTGAGCAGGAGCATTATCTGCAAGTGAGAACAAGGACAAAATAAGGAACTCTCTAAAATTAAACCTCTTAAAAAACAGTGTACTTCCCTATCCTGATGTAAGCAAAATGCTGTACAGACTTGAGGTACCATGAATCAAAAAGACAAGTTCTGTTGGAGAGCAAGAAAAGGGTTTCAACCTAACCACTCTCTCTCCCATGAGGGGGAAAAAAGCCGCAAACCTAACACCAGATAAACTAAGGGCTAAAACTGTTAACAATACGCTGAACCTTCCTTCAGGCAGAGTGCTGAAATGTAAACTACTGCCCAATTGAGGGTGCAGGTCAGATATGGTAGATTACACTCTCATTTCTTCCAGCTTCTACTCTAGGGAATACCATAAATATCATAAATGACCTCTTTTCTTAGCCACTGGTCTGGAAACTTGCAGTTAATTAATTTTACCTCATTCAACATAAAGGTCTAGGACTCTATCCAAGTTTTTTTTTAGTGAACATCCATCAATAAATGCAGGCTTCCCCAGGTTTAGCTAACAGTTTGTAACAATGATTGTCAGCTCCTTCCAAGGTCTCCATGGGTCACTCAGAATAACAACCTGCCCCTGGTACTCGAGAGGGGTCTTTTCCAGGCACCAAACTTGGCCTTGGCCAACCGTACAGTCCAATTCAGCATGAGTTGAATTTAACTGACTCTCACCTAGAAAAAACAGTCTAGGTAGTTGGACAGGAAAACATTCTGAGCTGGCAACCTTCTAGGAATAAATTACTACTTATTAAGCTACCCATATTGGAAGAGGAAAAGCTGGGTTTTTCTGTCCTCATCCTGAAAGGAATAAAACCCCTGTTGTCTGTTCTCTTTTTGAGTTACCTACACTGCTAGAGTATGTGCTGTTTCAACTTATTTCAGCTAGCCATCTCCAGCTAAGAATGCAAAAATCCCATGGTCAGCAGAGAACACAAGCTGGCTCCAAAGACTACTGGTTACAGCATACAGAGAAGACAACTTGCATGTTGCAGCTCATGCTTCTTGAACAACCTGTGTGTTCTATGCAGTCACTAGATTATAGAATAAATATATCAAAGGAAACAAAGCTAAATGGTAAATCTTTGAGGAAATATATACAAAACTTCCAATTCATTTAGCAAACATAAGGGTCTCTTAACAGCAAAACTCTACAAAAGCACAACTGGCATAACTATTTCCTGGTTTTGGTGCATTTAAATGACTTCAGCCTAGATGGAGCATCCAGAAGGAGGGAACATTTTATGGTACAAATTACAATGGAAATCAAAGTGGAATGCTACCTAATTTAAGCCCTGATGCTGCAACTGCTTTACTACATATATATTTGTTTGCAAGACCAAGGTCTTAGTCACACAGTGAAATAACTGTCAGGGTCCTGCATCTGAAAACAAAATGAAATGGTTCTGAGACTATGGTACCAGGAATCAAGGATTCTGTCAAACAGTAGTGATAGCCCTAAAATTCTCCACTTGCACTTATAAAATGAAAGGTTGATTTATAAAACATAGTAACATTCTATATCAAAGAAAAAAACATTGTCTGTCTCTCTTTACGTGGCCTGCCTGGGCAACCAGCCAATAGACTGAAATAGTTTAATATCATATAGAAAATTTACCTGCAAAATCAATCACAGTAAGCTCTGAGCAGGAAGTTCAGGGCAAGGGTGAAGTAGCCAGTTATAACGCGTTGTTCTTGTGTTAGTAGACTAGTAAATATGCAGTTCTTCTCTGTGGTTCTTTCTTTAGATTAAAGATGCCTGACAAACACCTGCAGGAAGCCATAAGTTAACATCACAATTTCATTGCTCCTGAAAAAAACACAAAACAAAGTACTGGAATGTAAACTATGAAAATGCAGTTTTCATTTTAGGTGACATAGGAAGGTGACATAGCTGCCTTTGTTACCACTCTACCCTCCTATCCACCAAGAGGCATGCCAGAGCTGTCCAGTTTTTTAAAGTATTTAAGCATGAAACATGTTCCACACTACTCGCGTGAAATGAGGAATAAAAGTCATTATGTTTAAGAGAAAGATAAATTAAATAAATGTGGTCATTAGTGAAAGCAGGAAATAGGCAAACAAGAATTCGGAGTTATGATCTCCCCTTTGATATGACCTCTGGCCAGATCCAGTGACGTAGTTAGGCCAAAGAAAGGTACAGATGTTGTAAACTACAATATAAACAGTCCCTGGTCTGTTTGTAAGTAACACTTAAATTTTGCTTCTGATGACTCCCCAAATATTACAGAAAACAGAAGTGTACTGATCATAGGTAATATATCCAGTGACAGTACAATGCTGTTGTACTAATCTTCCCTCCTCTACATTAACATCTTAACTGTGCTCTGGCCCAATCAGCTTGAATTTGTGGCTGTGCCATGACTCAGCCTTAATAGGAAAAGCCTGTGAATTTGGTTATAAGGATACTCTCCTGGCAAATGGACAACATGGATTTCAACTCCCTTAACTTGAGGCTACAGTTGAAGAGGACACGTTTCCTACCACCTGACTAAATGGGAGCCTATTACGTAAAGCAGAAGCACTACACCTGCAATTATAGAGTACCTGTAAAAGGTTCTGGTTTATAAATCTCAGCTAGAGAGAAGTACTCCTCTACCATCCTGAAACATGGTGCCAGATTTAGGGGTAGGGAGTGTCTTGGGATCCTACGCATCAGCTCTGGTTCTGCATGCCACTCAAGGGGCCAAATGCACAATTTATTAACCCCACCTCTTAGAATCTCTGTGTTGCAATTTCTGCTCCTGAAAGTGGTGATGACAATTTCTACCTCACAAGAGTGCTGACCCTTAACTGGAGCATAACTGAAGACTGAAAGACTTTTGCTTCCCTCAGAAGCCAGAAATGCAGTGGTACAAAGTATTCTTAGTATGCAGTGAAATAGCTGATTGCATCCCTCACACTTTTAGATGACCCTGCTCCTAGCTGACCTGAAAGTATTGTATATTTAAAGATGTAGGATCACTAAATAGAGGGTTGCTCTTCATCCTGCTGAGAATATAAAACAACACAAGGAAGACTGGCCATACGTGATGTACACATCAAAAACATTTCATTCAATTTATGGAAATACCTGTCTATTGTGATGTACACTCTACCTGCTGATCTACACATTTCACCTGGCTGAAAGGGATACTCATTATCTTTGTGGAAATGATGAATAACCTTTAAATCCTTGGGAAATTACTGAAAATGAAAGCCAGACAAAGATGTGCTGAACCTGAAAAGAACCATTCTAGATGAAGCAAGCAACAACCTGGATGTATCCCTTTCACAGCTCTTTATTTCTGGGCAGCCATTTTGGTGCTTACGGCCAGGCAAGGATCAGTACACCTCAGGGCCAGGGCGTTGCCTCACCCCAGCCCTCCGCACAAACATCCCTCTCAAAGAGCTCTCTTCCAGCTCTCCATCGCCCCCGTCTCAACAAATGAGGAGGCCACATGCATAATGCGTGGTGGGATGCAGACAGAGGTCTGTCAGTCTCCGTGTTAAACCTGCCAAACCTTTTCATTCGTGACCCAATTTGCTCGGATTTCTAACCACCCCCTCGTTGTGCATTAACCCCCGAGTTACATTTGCTGTCTGCTTCGAGGTATCAGACAACCCGTTTGCTTTTTAACTGACTGGTTTGCTGCATCCTGAAGCACGTTGTTTACTGAAATGGGTAAAAAGCTCTAAGGAGAGCTTTCTTAACATATTCAGAAATTAAACAGGTCAAGCGGACTGAATAGAGAAAATGCTGACCCACATTTAGGAAATTAATTGGTTTCTTCCCCCTCTCCCCTAACCTTAAATAATGTCCATCTTCTGAGAAGCACCATGGCCTGCTCGGGGCGGCTCTGGAGTAATCCCCGCCCGGGGTGTCC
>NW_010543939.1:0-2519 GCF_000687285.1 Phaethon lepturus | reverse complement strand
TGTTAGGTTAACAGCTGGACTTGATGATCTTGAAGATCTTTTCAAACCAAAATGATTCTATGATTCTATGACAGACAAAAAATTATTTACCAGTAATGACAGGAGGGACTATGTGCCACATATACTTAAAAGGTAACTTTTACTACATAGAAAATACTGACATTTTAATTCTGTGTTGAGAAGCACCCAGAAAACCTTTCTGGTAGGAAAAAAATCCAGAAAAAATATTGTAATTTTTACTCAGTGTTATAAATATTTTATTTCTAGGGAAAAAACCTAAATGCACAATATTAACAATAATATAATGTAAAATTTAACATTAGTAGGTATTAACTAAAAAAATCCATTAGCAAATGAAGCTAATGTACTTTGTTCGGTGTTGATTTAGAAGTTAAATGGGTTCTTCTGAAGTATGCCTGTATTTCTATAACTATGTTCTTAAAAGGAAGGCTTCTCTGTTGAGAATCTTCTATCGAGTTCCACATAGTGTCAAAAAGAGTATTAGAGCCTACTGTGGTGACCAGCCCCTGCTTTTTTCCCAGTCCAGCTGTTGATAACAAAAAACATTGTTTCATTTTGTTCTCTTAGTGACAGACCTAAATTCTTTGTATATATGCTTTTTAAATTCAAAAAGTCTTTATAAAAATGGTTGATTTTTACAGTTGTCTTCAACCATGTTTAACTTAAGCATCAACATATATTTTTGCCATTTATTGAAGTAGACATTTCAAGAAATATACCTCAGTCTTTTTTCTGGAGTAAACAGAGAGAGATGGACACCTCTGAATGCTCCCAGTGACACTGAGTCCAACTAAACTTGCATAATGGGTAGTATCCCATCCAGAAGCCTTCAAAGTCATCCAATCTTTTCCACTGTGTAAGGCTCTGATGTATATAGTTTAGGAGAATTAAGTTATTAGATACATAAAACGTAGTTTTAAATTAGAGATTTAAATTTAGAGCTTGCTCAAGCAACACTAGACCACTTTTCACCACAGTGAAACAGTGTTTCCTGATGTTCAGGTGGAACCTCCTGTGTTTCGGTTTGTGCTCATTTGCCTCTGGTCCTGTCCCTGGGCACCACTCAGAAGAGCCTGGCTCTGTCCTCCTTCCAGCCCCCTTCATGTGCTCATTTGCCTCTGGTCCTGTCCCTGGACAGGAAGAGCCTGGCTCTGTCCTCCTTCCAGTCCCCTTCAGGTATTTATATGCATTGATGAGATCCCACCCTGAGACTTCTCCAGGCTAAGCAGTCACAGATCTCAGCCTTTCCACATAATAGATGCTCCAGTACCTTAATCATTCTTGTGGCCCTTTTTTTGACTTGCTCCAATATGTCAATGTCTCTGTTGCACTAGGGAGCCCAGAACCACACCCAGCACTCCAGATGGGTCCTCACCAGTGCTGAGTAGAGGGGAATGATAACTTCCCTCAACCTGCTTGCAATGCTTTGTCTAGTGCAGCCTGGGATATCATTAGCTGCCTTTGTAGTAAGGGCACATTGCTGGCTGATGTTCAATGTGGTGTCCACCAGGACCCCCAGGTACTTTTCTGCTAAGCTGCTCTCCAGCTGGGTGGCCCCCAGCATATATTGCTGTGTGGGGTTGTTCCTCCCCAGGTGCAGGACTTTGCATTTCTCTCACAAAACTCTCATTCATTTGCACATGACAGTACAGCACATCATTCATGTATCTTGACTTCATTTACTCAGATACCTAAAGTTCCTTGTTTCCTTACTAGTTCTAGGACAGGATTTTCTGGACAGTAGTGGGTTTACTTACCTGTAATGACAAAGTGCTGCAACTTGTGACTTTCTTTAATGTCCTGATACTTACCAACTTAGCTACTGTCAAAAAGTATTTTGAAAAATGTTTGACCAAGTACTTCATTACTCCAGAATGAATACAGCATTGTTCTATAGGGGGACTCTGATACTTTTCAGTTGATGGAAGGTTCTTCTGCACACCACTGAAGAGCGTGCACAGGGTACTTTGTCTATTGTCCTGCTGAGTTTGGTGGAGGCATGTGCATTGTTGACCTTCATGTTTCAGGCAGACAATATAGCTTAGAAGGACTTTACTGAAGAGTTCCCTAGTAAAGATCTGATGGAACAGACCCCATTGTCCGGAGATAAAGAACCACTCCTGACTAATCTGAAACTGTCAGCTTATGCTTACTAAAACTATCAGTGTACTACCTTCTTCATTCTTAATACTGCAGTGATGTATACCCTGAAGAGGCACATAAGAAGTTATGATCACTTAATTATCCTGAATTTCGGACTTGAAATCTAACCTTAACATTAAAAATTAATTAATTTTTAAATTCAAAAAGTCTTTATAAAAAATTGTCGATATTCATAGTAGTCTTCAACCATGCTTAACTTAAGCATCAACATAGTCAGACCAGATATCCACAGGGTATTCAGCTCCCTGAGCTGGAAGACAGGAATGAAGAGCACAATAAACTCTCCATAATCGATCAGGAAACATTAAGGACCTGTTAAGCCACCTGGATACCCA
>NW_010543938.1:9245-20017 GCF_000687285.1 Phaethon lepturus | reverse complement strand
GTTGTACTAACACTATCCCATTTGTTGTCGTCTTAGGCTCTGGAGACAAGTTTTGAGTAACGCCGAGTTTACTTAGCTGCAGAAAGTTTGGTGAACTTCAGTTCATTCTGAGGCCTGTTAACAGCAGGAAAAGTCCAGCCTACAGCTACAGAGGATTCACTGCTCGATGACATTAATAAGATCCAGATCCAAGAGGTAGAGACAGCTGTGATCTTCCGTATCCTCTGCCCTGCAGGGTGAGTATGCTAAAGCTTTTCATCCCCTTTACAACGTTCCCTCTCCCCACTCAAGTGCTCAGGGTGAGGGGAAAACAGGAGAAATTAGTGCCCTAATTTTGCATTAGTAAGAATTTGTAAACCCCCACTGAGCAGATAAGGCTTAGAGAGACTGCTGTAAAGATACCCCAGCCTCACCAACTTTTTAAACAGATACGTTCATCAAGACCAAAGAAACAGCAGCTTTCTGCGAACAGCAAAATCGGGAGAAGGTAAACATACACATAAGGAGGCTGACACAGGGGTTTCTTTGATAAAGTCAAGATTCTGGAAATACAAACCGCAGCAAAAAAGCTGAGGATGCATTAAGCTCCGAACATATTTCAAAAAAATGATTTCTATGTGTACATTGTGTATTACACTAAAAATGTGTTTCTCATGAACAGGCACAGATATCACCACAATGTTTAATGAAGTGCCTTTGTGTTTTTACATAGTATCAGCATCACAGTTGAAAAACACAACAAAAGTATCTGAGAGAGAAAAAGCAATATGCCTCTCTAGCTTTTTTAGTTTTGTCTTTTCAAAAAATTCTTCCATTTCTAATGTGAGCGACTACATTAAGGGCAACGGTTTGTTTAGTGTCAAGTATCTTTTACATACAAGTTATATATGAAGCGACTGCATGCCACAAGCTGTTCAGACTAAACAATTTACATTCTCAATTCAGAAAGCAGAGAAGGCCCTATTCTGAAAATAGCAGCTTGTGAGTAGCTACTGATCACTGGTGGTATTTCTTTGAGCAGAGGTTAGCAGGATTAAGTCCTAATCTGTGCACCTGACATCAAACCATCAAGGAAAATCCACACAGACAACAGATGTTTATCCTAAAGTTTAACAGCAACACGCACAAACCACATCAGACAAAACACAGGAGCCCTTTTGAACTGTATTTATTATTGTCAGGAAATATATACCTTTTATCTCATGTAATGGAATATTTTCATTTATCAAATCTAACTCGAACAGGTGAAACAGTAAGAAAGAGTTCAGTTAATAGTTTTATCTTCTAAATTCAGATAACATTGCTATCGTTAAAGGGAATATCAACAGAAGGCGCAAAAAATTAAATTAACAAAGTCGTAAGAGACTGAAAGATATATTTGTTAATCCTTTAGAGAAGTAGCTTCCAGCAAACTGTTTCTTTGAATATTGATAGATGAAAAACCATTATCACTAGAACCTTTCTAGTCATGGGTTGTTTTACTATCCTTATAAACATGATTAATTATCTGGTTTTGAAAAAACTTTCATGGAATACACAGATTTTACTGTATGAAACAAGTGCAGAAGGAACCATTATCTCTAAATCATTATATCGTCTGTGTGATTTTTATCTCCCTTCTACAGTACTTGCATTTCCAAAATGTACATGACCTACAAGGAATTTTAGCAGTTATCTAATTCGAAGTTGCTATCCATGCTTGGCCTTGATTTTAATTATCTCAGTATTGTGCCTGTATCATGTCATAGACTTGGGATCTCATTTAAGTGCTGCATTGTTAACATTGGTAAAAAAAGAATTGCTTTCAGAATGAAAGCAAAAGAATAAACAAGAATTTGAACATGCAGAAAGTTCAAATGATGCAGATGGTTCCTATCAAAAGACTGATGTCTGGATATAAATTTAATGGAAAGCTAAATATTTATAAAATAATTTGGCCCTGTATTTAAAAGTCATCTAATTAAACAAGTAAGTAGCATTAAATAAGTCACAAATCTTCTTAAAATATTGGTTTGTGCCATTTACAATTAACCAGTAGAAAGCTGTTACATACATCTGACAAAGCATTGCTTTTGATTTCTAAAGCAATAAAGGGTTTTAAGCTGTATCAGGCTACTAATATTTAAATGCAAACTGAGAATTGGCTTTGAGTCATATTTGGCATGATCTACTTTTCCTCCCAACAGTAAAAATTCTTGCTGAATTTCCCATTAACTCTCACAGCAATGTTCTTTGGACACAACTGGACAAATTCTACCCAGATTTACACTCTGGAAT
Source organism: Phaethon lepturus (assembly GCF_000687285.1). NCBI lineage: Eukaryota > Metazoa > Chordata > Aves > Phaethontiformes > Phaethontidae > Phaethon > Phaethon lepturus. The sequence goes on along the minus strand of NW_010543938.1, from coordinate 17,740 downwards.
CCCAAACACAAGCCAGTAGGGATGCAAACTACGGCCCAGCAGCTATCTGCCAAAAGGTGACATGCTGTGATGTGTCTGTTTGCCATCAGGATACTGCTGTGGTAAAAACTAATATTACAGTTATCCCAAACACCTTTTCAAAGCCACTGCTCTTACTTTGAACATTTAGGCTGTGTTTACTTCAGAGAAACACTAATCTGAATATATGGAGAGTTAATCTGATCCCTGCAATTTAGCACCTTTGTAGTATAGCATTTGTAAAGGAGCAGGTAAGTGGTTTCAGAGTAAGGATTTTAATGAGACAGGGATATGTTTCTTTTTTTTAAAAAAAGAAAAAAGATGGCACCAGTTGTATGTAATCATTGTAGTATCCACTATTCTTCTTGTTGGTTTTGTCAAAGGCTGTTCATCAGCTTTATTTAATACCTTCTTGATTTTGCTACACAAAGGGTGATTACACACAGTCCTGCTCTGAAATGTTTGCCCATTTTCCGAGTGATATGAAATTAATTAACAAATATATACCAACAAAAGCGTTCCCCTAACTATAACAAGCCAAGAAGCTATAGGAAGTTCTTAGCCTGGTAGAGCAACATTTTACAAAGCCCTAATAGCATGACCCTGGCACAATTGTACACACCAGTTTCAATTGCTGTAGAATTATTTTCACTTCAAAACAGTTTATGCCCAGAGTACATTCAGTTTTAATTTGAAATGCTCAAATCTATGATCTACAACAGGTTTTGTTTTGATCTAAAATGGCTTCAGTTTGGCGGTCATTTTGTTAGCACAAAACAGAATTAATGAATTCTCAATTGTACTTGATTTCTCTTTTCCATTCTGGGCATAGCTCTGCCTCTGACAAAAATGAAAATGACAGGGAAATACAACATATGCCCAAATCTTTTTCTGTAGCATATGCCAAATAGTAATAAATGGGTTCCAGTTCCTGCTTCAGTGATAGTCTGCAGTAAAATTCCCGTGGGTACAAAACCACATTGCATCGTATCCTTTTGACACAATATATAACAATACCCAGCAAGCTTAATACTCTACATAATACATTTCAACATCAGAGCCACTATTTTTCAGACATCTAATTCACTCACTAAGCCTTTCTGTGTTATTGTAAGGAATTTTGGCCATCACATGTGTCCCCCAGCCCACCCCCAAATAAGCTGGAATAGTATCCATCAAGAGCTCAGGACTTGCTACAGAGCAGACTGGGAGATTGCCATCAACCCCAACAGTCTACAGAGTTCCTCCTGATACTGACACGCAGAAAGAGGCCAAGATTTTAAGTCTGATACAAACTTAATAGCCTTAAAATATTTGTAAAGGTGAATTTGAATGCTGTTGTGATTCATTTATTTAATTCAGATTCAAATCCACGTGAGACAGCAAAATATGCCGGCCTATTAAGGTTGTGTCCTTTCAAGGATTTCAATCCTTCCCTAATTAAAGGAAATTGCAAAAATCCTGCTCATTTCACAGGGAGAAAAATCAGATCCTTTCAGATCTTTACTAGGAACTACACCCTGCTATGCATGTTTTTACATGAGAATCATCCATATCCAAAAGTATTTTTGCAATGGGAATTAACATGAAAAATGAGGCCCATAACACAGAATCCAGAGTAGAGAGTCAGTACTGTTTTCTCAATCCCTAGCATTTGGCCGTCGTCTTTAGTCCCAACAGGCTAGTTATAATCCATTTCGTAGGCTTCAGGATGTAGGAAAGATCCAACAGTCAACAACATTTAGCTGAAAAAACAACAAATGTGCAAGTGGAGCAGGGTGTCCCATTTGCTTCATTAACAAGCCCTAAGCATACATGCGCTCAGCTGAGTGTCACGCTCAATCACACTGCAGGACATCATAGTAACCAAAGCAGCTCTCACTGCAGTTGCTTTGTGTCCTTTTCAGACTGTGCTGTCCCTTCTTCCCAGTAAAAACAGTCGAATTTTCCACTTAGGCACACCTTGCAAAACACTAGTGTCTTGGTATACCACCATTTCTAACACTTACATAATTAGCTTGAGTTCTGGCTTGGAGGGGGTTGGGGAAGGAGCAGGAGGAGAGAAAAAGCTGTGTGTTAAATATTGTAAGACTTCCGCCGTTTTATATGTAACATCAGAAAGAGAAAACTTCTGCATAAGGTTGTTCTCATGGTTTTCATTATCGCATATAGTTAATCAAAAACACTTCAACCCCAGGCAACCAACACACTGCAAAGAGAATATTAAGAGGGTATAAAAGCATCCTACTCACTTGGAAACTAATTAACTTGGTTAAAAATGAAACAGTTTTTTAAAAAGTACTGTAGCGTCAGGAAGGGCTTGTTGATACCTCAGATTTACTATGTGTGCACACAAATGAAAGGCAGTTTTGCTTCTGTTGAAGGTAATGGCAAAAGCACATCTCCAGTGAAGGCAGATCAGGCCTTTAGCATTAGACTTGTATCTTGAAGTAAATAGGATAGCTAGATAGTGTCTCAGGTTTTTAAAAAACAGATTTTAGATGCCTCATGCAAGTTTAAGGTCAATTTAGGCACTTAATTCCAAAATAATACCCCTGAAAATCCTTCTTCAACAACTTCCTAAACTTTGCAGTGCCTTTATTATTGTGAATATCTATTTCCAGTTCAGCACAGACTAAACAGCTTCTTTCTTAGGTGTTATATTGCTCCCTACTTAACTTACCACTTACCCATGGCCAGATGTAGACCCAACTCCCTAAAGGGAAGACACTTCCATCAGACTCAGGGGTCTACAATGTCAGTGCCCCCTTCTGACACTGTCAGCAAGAATCTTTCTATGGACAATGGAGATTGAGTCACTGTAGTAATGAAGTTTGCAACACAACTTACCATCTCCCAATATTCACTCAGAAGAATTATGGTATAGATTCCACTCACTCTGTTATCAACTGGACAAGTACCTCAGATATTGATACTTAGAGATAGTAATAAGAGCTCTGCATTTGGGGGTCACTCTTCCTATTTCTCTTACCAAGCATCCATTCTCTGAGCACATCTACTGAACATGGGATGAAGCAGGTTTTGCATAAAATGCAGTAGCAATTCCTTTCATTTAGAAGATGCCTGGAAGAACTGTCTTCCCTTTTAGACCATGAGATCAGAGCACACATGCCGATTATGCAGAAATAATCTTCTGTCTGAGGATGTTTGAATTAATGTCCCCAGATGTGCCAAAGCCCTCCAGGTATTGCTTAGTCTGATGACTATGTCAGATACGGAATTATGGTTTCAGACCCTCTTGATGAAGTTGCTCCACTAAACAAACAAACAAAAAAACCCAGATTTATTGAGGTGGAAGAAGATGGCAAGAAGGAGCAAAGCGTTTTGCAGCAAGACCGTGCTAAACCCCAGTCTCCTGAACAGACTCTGGAAGCAAACGAATGCATGCTTCCTCTTCTGCAGGAGACCTCTCAGCAGGAGCCCAAATTCCCACCTCTCATGAGATGGCCATACTTGAGTGTCCCACCCACTTGGCACCCCATGAAGTTTCCAAATTGAGATCCCTCTCTGAAATCCTGAATAAAATACACAAAACATCCAAGAGCAGAACATTGCCCGCCTTCATTCACTGCACTTCTCCCAAGCTAACTTGGGTGACTGTAACCAGCTGGTTTGGATTCCATCTTGAGGTTTTTCTCTGTAGGGAACTGATATTAATTCTGGGTTATTTTCCAGGCACCAGTTTGATAAGAAGAATGCAGCTTCCTTAAGATGTGCTTATCCTCTGCTGATTTCAGTCCTGACCTTGCACTGAAAGCTTCCTGAGAAGACCCTATATCTGTATGGGAAGCCAATGAAATTCTCCACAAGTGCCTTAATATGTCATGGGAGTTTCCAAAAAATGAAGGCCCTAATTTGAAATTCTCACTTGCTGACATGCATTAAAATTAGAATAGGCAAAATTAATAAGTATTTTTTTAAAAATCATATCAAATCCCACATTAGAGTATTTTTAGACAATAGCATCACAATGATTTAAATGAGGATTTCAAAAACTTAGTACAGAATAGGTCATGAGTCTTTAAAATTGTTACTGATGCCTATTATGTACTGGGATATTTTAACAGTTACTCTGTTGCACTGATTAATAATAGATAGAGCACATTAGAGTGGATTTATTTACTCGAGTTTCTCTCACATGAAACTCATCCACGCATACATTATTGATAAATAATGCATACCTCTCCAGTTCACAGCATCTAAATTATGCAGAATTAGGAGCAGTTGACAAACTAATACACATAACTGTTTATCCTAGTAGATATCATTGTATTTGTTGCCAGCATACTTGGTGAACTGCAGTTTTGAGTAAAACCTGCAGTTTTATATACAGAGGGAGTATTTCCATAGATGCCACAATGTTTGGCATTCAGATTGATACCACTCTCATTTCTCTTTTGCTCAGATAAAATATGTTAGAATTAACTTCAATATATACAGAAGCATAATTTGAAAGGAAAAATCCAGCTTTATAAAGATAAAAAATCTTGCCGTATTTTAGAGTATATTAACTTGCAAATGTTTCAGGACTGCACTGCACTATAGCTGTTGCATCAACAATAAATAACCTTCTACCAAGGCAGGCTCACTTCTGCCTTGCTTTTACAAAGCAGTGCTTACTTCTAGCAACTAAACACAACATTGTCAAGCAACATCTCTCAACAGTCATGAATTATTTAGTGCAGTATTCACCTGAGAGGACCATCTATCACAGATTTTCAAAGCAATAATCTTGGGTTTCGTTTGCATTGGGTGTCCAAGAGGAAGTATGAGTTTCCCTATGCAGATACACAAGGCCAAATTCACCTCATCAGTTCACGTAATTCACGTCTGGAATGAGTTTGGGCTATTCTCTATTCAACTGTGTTGAATTAAACTGCACATCTTCAGCTTTATTTAGATGGAAGTAATTACCTGAGAAAAGCCCTACAGAATATTCTTTGCTTAATATTATGGTATTACAGAGAAATATGCAAAATTTTGCATAAAGTTTATTATGCACAGTATGTTCTGCCAGTTATGACTGGACAGCTTGGGTGAACAATTCATAGGGCCAATGTTGTACATTGTGATGTTTGGGGCTTTTTTGATCACTGGGGCAATACAAGTATGAGGCAAAAGCTTAAAACCCTAAAAGCAAGCCATTCTTCAAATACTGAAATCTAAATCCCATTTTATTACGCTGTCAATGAACTGCCGAGATTCTCCTTTGCTTGTTAACATGATAGCAGACAGATGAGAAGAAATAAAAAGTACTGGCCTGTGAAAGGCAAATCAAAAGGGGAGATTGAAGGGATTTCTCAAGTTACTCAGGTGAGTCTTTACGCCCCAGCCAGTGACCCAGCCAGTGGTCAGAACGGTGCAGGTTCCGTTTGGTTGCTCCAAACGCTTAGACAGGGTATCCAACTGTCTGCCCAAGAGGCTGAGAATTTGCAGTTTCTTTGTAAGCTTACTGCACAATAAACAAAAGAAGAGAATTTGATACTAACTAAACAGAGAATGAATAGTCAATAACATTGTATAAACTTTTTCAAGTCACAAATCTTTATGCAGCAGGAGCAACTTTACATGTTACGGGAGTCTGCTGCGAAGATTGGGGTTTTTTGTTCCCTCATTTTTAGGTGTAAAATGTATTTTTCTAAAAAGAAACCCTCACCTGTTGGCAGATAGTGGCACCGAATCCATAACTTCTAGAAAAGAAAGTAAACCTATTAAATAGAAGCTAAAGTGAATGAAGAAAACAAAGAGCACTATGGTTACAGAAATACTTAAATATTCTGCAGAACTGCAAAATAATTATTTTATGACTTTCAACATGGGTGGCATCATGTTTATGAAATAAATTATTCCAGTACAATAATGTATATTTTTTCCATTTTTGCATGTGTAATTCTTGAATTTAAAAAAGCATTTGAAGTACCATGATCAACATTTTGAATAATAAATTAAAATATGTAACAAGTTCCATGCTGTCATAACTCAACAACTATGAAGTGAGGTGGCTTGTGAAGAAGAAACACAGAGGACAAAATGGAAACACAAGGATATTTGTACAACAGTTTTAGGTGCCGTTAACTAGGGTTTATAGACCTAAACCTGAATACTCTTACAGTGGAAACATTATTGTATGCATCATGGTGTATATTCCTCAGAACGTGTTAGCTGTCAAGTTTAAGGAATACCTCACATGCCCTTGCAGAATTAGGTTTATGAAGCCCAGCTGTTCAAAATAAAGCCTGGACTAGCAGTGCCATCTAGCATCTTTAAAAAAAAAAAACCAACAAAAACAAAACCTCTGTACACTTACAGAATTGGTAGGTTAGCATTTATTAAGACTATCAATCTTTGTAATAGATCTATGCATCAAGTTGTAACCCTCAAGTGAGCAACAGGACATGTTTTGATAATCAGTGTATTATCAAATATAACATCTGTACACGTCACAAACCATCTGGACAATAAAAGTGTCAGACAAAACTCTTTAGCCTTTGAAAGAGAAAAATTGAAACTGTGAAGAAGAGGGCTGCAGTAACTCACGCAGTGTTGGGTTATTACACACGGGTAGTGTGAAGCTGTGATAAAGACAGGAAGAAGGAACAGCAAGTGGTTTTCTTCCTTAAGCAACATAAAATATGTAGAATGCTTCAGATGACCAAAGCAAACATTTGCTTATGCCAGTAAAGAGAAACATCTGCTTTGCATGGTTTAATAAATGAATTCCCCGTTCTGAAATATAATAGACTTCTGCTTTGCCCAGGTATATACTGACATGTAAAAATGCATATGAAATAGATTCATTTGCTTCTCTCTATATGGAGTTAAAAGACTTAAGATTTGCAAAAGTATAACAGTGAGAAAAATTTCACCCACTTTTATTGTTTGTTGAACAGAATGAATTGCTTGGCATTGCATAAGACAAAACATGAAAACAAATACTGCCTCTCAGAGCCTACAGTATAGAAGACAGGCTCTGAAATGACAGGATGTACTGGGAAGCCTTGAAACACAGTCATTAATTATCGTCATTGTTAGGAGCAAGCCTTTAGAAAGAACTTGAGTGCAAACAAGGATGGGAAGACACTGTAGCATAAGGAGCTCAGAGAGAGAGAAGTGAGATGAGTTATGTCTACAAGCTCAACCACAGCAGCCCCTTGGTACAGCACAGTGTATATACAGATACAGGCACACACCTTTGCCCCACAGCTAAAATTCATTTATACATTGCATAAAACAGAGGAATTAATTATGTCACAGGCATGATAAGTAGATCATGAGTCTTTCAGTTGAAAGCCCCTGAAGAACCATTACTTTCTGAAAAATTATCAGAGCCTTGGTGAATTTCAAACAGATTTCACCTGCCACTGTTCCCCCCTGTTCCTGTGCATTTTGTGTGGGTGTTCCCTGAGAAAAGTTTCATTGATCTAGAATTGTAAATTTAAGATACAGCTTGCAATACCCTAGATTATGCTGTTCATGAAGCAAAATTCTTCCCTCACCCCCCAGCTAAGGTTTCTTGGGATAGACACAAAAATAGAGTACAAACGTGTAAATAAATACCTCTGGAGCAAAACCAACCCTGTCAAGTCTAGATGCCCAGTCACCCAGCTCAGATAACCAACGCATCCAGTCTATGACACAGCTTTTCCACAGAAACACGTACAAAACAAACCAATCAACAGATAGTTTAATATAACATTCTGCATCTGGGTTACATGTTAAAAATAAACTAAATTATGTCAGTGTAATTGTTTGGCAGCCACTGTAAAGTCACCTGTAACTGTCTCAAAATCAGTGTTCTGTTAGCAGCCCAGATAGAAAAGTGGTATATCTAGATATTTATTTAGGTGATTTTCTTTCAGGGAACAAGTGCCTTTTATCAGTCAAAAGCCTCACTTTATTATTATCTACTTATTACAACTAGTATTACATGAGGTTTTAGGAGCTTCAACTGTAGTGCAGCATTCCGCTGAGTTAGATACAAACACTAAGTGCCTATCCATGATATTCTCATTTTCCATGTTGGGACTTGAGCTGTTTGATTGCTTATTTTTCCAAAACACTTCTTTTCCTAGAAAGAAATGCTACTCTGTAAGAATGGTTACTTTTAAAATACAACATATCTGCAGTACTTTCAAAAAGACCAGCAGGTTTTACATAGAGAACTGGGAAAGCAAACTGTCAACACTACAGTCTGATAAAATGTTTTTACGTTTGTAAAAAATATAAACATATAAATGGTAGCAACATGCCATGTGATTTCCAGTACAATCATCCTAGCTTTAGGCCTACCAACAGAACGGAACAACATGCACTTGGAGAGAAAGTCTGAAGGAAATGTGGGAATGGAGACACGGCAGATGATGTACAGAGGTCCCCCTCTGCCTTCAGTTGCCAATTCCAAGCTTGCTAGAAAGGAAATTCTATGAGGTGGTAAACCAGAGAACGTTTTCTTTTCA
>NW_010543938.1:0-9214 GCF_000687285.1 Phaethon lepturus | reverse complement strand
ACTCTTTCCAACTTTCTGTTTCAAACCAAGTTAGTATCTTATCTTTTTGCTGTGTTCTAATTAAGGAACTTTTATTTTCCCTTCCTATTTTATTTCTGTTACAGCAGGCTGGTGTGATTGGGAATTCATCTCCACTGGGTGAGTCTCTGCCTGTAGACCTAGGGAGGCAAGGTACCTTACATACACTAGTATAAGCTATTTATGCAGATCACATCAGTTTATTCAGAAGACTCATCATATCCCTGCAGAGCTCAGGGCTTGATGTAAGAGTTGCTTAAATAGTAAGAAGGTTTCCAAAGGAAACCAGCAGCAGAGAATAAAATACAGGGAGGAGGAAGGGGAATACATTCAAACTAGACACCCCCACACACAACTAACTCACTGGTACAAAACTGATTAGCTGCCAAAGGCCACTGAGAGCATAGGCACAGGATGTTTTCCTAAAGAGAGGAGGGGCTAGCTTGACCTTTTAATTTATAAAGGGAAACCACACACCCAGGTGTTGCAGCTCTGCTCACTAGCAGCAATTAGGACATAATCTGGGTTGTTTATTTTGTTGGGTTCAGAGGTCCATGCTGAAAGATCAAAAAAGAGTCATAGTCACTCAGTAAGCTCCATGCATGTGATGTTTTTCAACAGGCTTTTGTGTTGGTACTGTCTAGTTATTTGTTTGTTTGGACGCTTTAAATAGGAAACCCCACTTGGGCTAAAACAAGGCAAATTGGCCCTGCATGTTAAAGTTGGATTTTAGAGGAAAACAAACTTGAAAGGAAATCTGTGCCCCTACACTGCTGAGCAGCAGCCATTCGGTTAAAGGTGTATTCTTAAAACTGATCCAGCAAATCCTTTCTAGATGAATCCACTTCTGTTGAATACTTTGTGACTTAAGGAATATTGTTATAAACAAACTTCATAAAGAGATTGATTTAGTATATTTTAAACCAGTAACAGGCTTCAGAAGCTAGAACAATTCTGCTTGTTATCTATAGAGGCGTATAAAAGAAAACATACAGACATCAATTACAACAGGTGCTTTGAGGGACTTTCTGGGCAACAGTGACATCAATGTCACAGCCAAAGTTTCACAATTACCTCAGTGACCTTCCTAGAATGAAAAAGTCAAGGTTGCATGGCTCTTCTGACCCAAACTGTGCCAGCATGGCAAAGAAAGTTGGGCAGTATTTTAAAGAAGCAAGAAAAAAATGTTACTCAGGCTGTCAGCACAGAACCAATAGTGAGAGAAATAGAATATGCTGTGGTGTTCCCAACCTCTGGTATCTTCAATCTCTCCAAAGATTTATATGTGCTGTCCTAAAAGTGCTACCCATCAGTGTGGTCTCAGGTTTCTTTAAAACAGTCCTGCATCAAAGATGTGCACAGTAGACCCTTTGGCCATGATACTGGTTCAAGGATAAATCTGACTGTAACAGCTTAAGTAATCTTTTTTCTTTTTTATTTAATGGAGGTGGAATATAGTACTTAAGTAACAATTGCTTGTGTCATCCACCTAGGATATGTAAGTCCCTCTGTGGAACAAGACCTATCATTTATTATACGGATATGCAACTTTTAGCATATTGTAATATCTTGGACAGTCTTCAAGCAAGAAGAAGATTCTTCCTCTATACTAAAATGCTTGGTAGTTGATCTGTCATCAACTACCCACAAGAGAGAAGGAGGGTAAAAATAGTTGTTCTTCACAATAAATTCCTTTCCAAATCTTTCAGATCCCCTGTCAATGCCTCTTCTGTGGCTACTGTTCTTGAATCTACAGGGGACCTTGGCCAACAGGATAGCAGGCCAGCCATACAGTGGAAGCTCTCGGAAATCTTGAGATTGGCACAGAAAGATGTCAAAACTCACCAATAGAGTTACATTACTGCAATGACTAACAACAGTCCAGGATACTGCAATCTGATCGCTGCACTTGCAAAGACTTGTACACAACCTCATTTAACGTACTGTTAGCCTGATCCAGAAAACACTGATATTAACAGAGACCTTTTTCCAGCTGATGTGACAGATCTTTGGCTCAGGAATTGTAAACAGCCTTGTTTGTGTGAGTAGGGTTTCCTTCAGTGTGTGAACATAAATCACGATGGTTATGACAGCAGCACCTGCCTGGGACATGTTGGGATATGGCAGTCAAAAGCATTAGAAAGGAATTAATAAAGGGTGCTTTTTTTCTTTAAACGTTCTCTTTATTTCTAATGTTTGCTGGCATTTAATCTTGCAACAACAAGAAACTTAAAGACAAACTGGCTGTTTGGTCTTGTCTTCACTGTTTAGAAATTTCCTAAGGTTTTCACAGAAACGAAGTAAAGATCAAGTCTAACATCTCAAACTTCCAGAACAACCCATAAGCCTAGACACATCCATTTATTTTGGTTTTTTTTCCATGAAAATGAAGCAAGTATGTTTTTCTAAAGGAAATGGCATATCAGAAGTTTGGCACTGTAAGACCTGATTCACTGCAATGTTGTCTTCTTCCATTCCATTCTCACTAACACAAAGACCAGTGGTGTAGAAATGTCAGCCCTGATTTTATACGGCATCAATATTTTCCACAGCTTTGCTACTCTAAGAGAAAAATTACAACAGAATCAGTTCTGCTATCTTTAGCTTCAATGAAGAAAAACTACAGCATTCTATAAGATTCATAAACCCCATTTTTCTTCCATCAGAGCTAAAAGCTAATTTGCCATGGCACAAACAGGAAAGAGAGAGGAAATGTGTTTCTGAATGCATCTGTTGGTTATGAACACAAATTAAGCTGAGTTTTTGTTCTTTTTAACTGATGGAAAATCTCAAAAATACAGTAGGAGTAGAAAATAAAGTATAGAAGTTTCAACATTTCATCCAAAAATAAATGTCGTGAACCAATTGCATCACTTTTATATGACTGGAACATGTTTTCATTGTTTCAATTTTGATTTTTTGGGAGTAAAGCTACTGTACAGATTCATGAATTTCTAGTCCATAAGCCAGTGGATGTCATACTTGGAGCTTTTTCCTTCTTACAGTGTTGACTAGAATCCACTGTTGGAGGCTTCTGGAAAGTTACTTTTAACCACAAGTTACAGTACTAGCTGTAGGAGTTGTGTGGAAGATAGATACAGGAAAGAGGCACTTTCTGTAGCATACAGTAGAACACAAGATGGATCTGATAGCCATAATAGTTATTCCTGGCTCTACCATTTATGAAAAAAATAGAATCTTTATCAATAACGGATGTAAATTTTATTCCGTATTTTAAAGAAAGCCTACCATGTACAAAGCTACAGAGCTACAAAGCTGGCAGTAATTTAAAAAGAAAGGCAAGATGTAATTGAGAAATAGAGAAGCAAATTCAATGGTTTATTTCTTAAAATTTTAAACTACATCAGATGAGCAAAATAGCAGATGAACAAATAAGCAGATGAGCAAAATCTTATTTTGTCAGCTATTTGACAATCCAAAGTAAGTGGACACTACATGGGCAGAAAGAATTTGCTGCATAGATGGAATAGCAGGCTCAGATTCTGGAGATTTGGCTCTTACCTCCACTACTGGCCTTCTGGGTTGCCTTCAGCAAGTCATTTCCATGGCTTGTACCTCAATTTCGTAGTATGTAACATGGATTTCTTCTGAAAAGCATTTTGAGAACTCTTGGTAACGCTCTCACAGTTAAATTGTGTCATTTTTGTATTTTACTGTGATCTTACCCTTTCTGAAGGCAAAATATAGTTTGGGCATATGGGATATAATTTATCCCACAGCATGACCCTTGGGCAAATAATGTTAACCTAGGGCTACATGCAGTATCCAAAATGTAATTTAAGCCAGACTTATGCATCTAATCAATTAAACTTTTGAAAACCTCTGCTTAGAGATTGTTTAAAGTTCATAGAGGCCTCATTTTGGCACCTACAAATCAACTTCTAGTGTGTAAAAAAGCACCTAAGCACCTAAAACTGTACAGGGCCAAGCAACTCTGCACTTATATCATGGTGTAAGAACATGTCCTGCTGGAATCTTGAAACTAAATCTGCTTATTTCCATGAGGGATTCAATCCAGTGAGTGTTAACAATCATACCTGTGAGAAGAGAGACTCAAATTTCAGTGGCTTCTTGAACTCCTGCTTATTTATTTTGCCTTAGGCTGTCCTAAAATGCATAAACATACCATAGAGCAATGACTGGAACCTCGATCTTCGTTTTAAGAGGAAAGCTTTAACCCTAGGCCACATTTGGTGTTTTTCTGGACACAAGTGCATGCGGAGTGGAAAAATGATATTAGAATTGAGCAAGAAGAAGAGAGATTATTTCACCTAACATGGCTCAAGCACTTTGTTGGATTGGAGATGCAGACCTAAATCCTCTTCAGGTGGAGGTTTGTACCAAAAAGTGCCATCACATTAGTGAGAACCTGTGAATGAAAAGCAATCACGACTTGTGCTTTCACCTCTATTTCATAGTACTGATTCCTATCTCATTTGAACAAAGATTTACCTGATTCAAAGGAGAAGTTGGCATCTTCCTCTAGTATGGAAACAGCACCTAATCTCCACCAGAGAGTGGTCTCCATCAGAGGGGTAACCAGGTCAGAATGTTTCCTCTTAGGTATACAGATAACAACCTAGATGCAACAGGCCATAGCTTCTTCTAGAGGAGTTAAGCATCTGATACTTAGGGACTGTGATGATGAACATCACAGTGCCAAAATCCTTTACTGTGAACAGATTCTCACGGTAGTTATGTTGCACAGAAACAGGAGCTCACCTGTAGACATGATGATGTCTCCAGACACCCAGCAATTTTTGGTGGTTCTTACAGTCTTTCAGTTCAGATTCCAACTTTGTAGCTCATACATTATCTCATAAAAATATGTGGGAAGAATGTTTTAGATAACTTGCTGTTACCAGTAAGAAATGACATTCTGACTGTCATATAAAGGTATAATCAGTAACTAATCTGACATTAGTCAAACATGTCTAGTTGAGGTCCTTCATGCTTTAGCATATTTATTACATCTAATTTCAAGAACGTTGCAAAAAGCTGTCGGTGGAATGGTGTGTCTATGCACACATAGTTCTGAAGAGGTTGATTCAGTCAGGATTTATGGCAGCATAAATTACAACTTCCTGAGTTTTTGTTATTTAATTATTCATTTGAATGCTGACTGTCTGAGAATTTGATTACCTGTATAGTTCCCTGTTTTTCACATCTTTTATTTGTACAGAAAATACCACAACATCTGGCTCAATAAGACAAAGACAAGACTACCTCAATGGAGTATTTACACAGTTAAATTTTTGACACAATTTAAAAGCAGGAGCTCTACAAGTAAACAGAGCAGAATTGGTCTATGACCATTTACAGGACCTGGACTGTTAATATAACCATGAGTGAGAATGACAAACACATCATGACAGAATAAGCCTTTCTGAATCAGACAACCTCTCGTGACTTTTTCCTCCCTTTCCATAAAGGTTAATAATATCACCAGCAAAAGATTCCTTGCTCTAACTCAGCACCAGAGGAGTAAAATGAACTTAGTCTACCTATTCTCTGCTACCACTATCCCCAGCTAAATACCTTGGTGCACCAAGCACATGCACACATAGCTCCTGCTGCGCGCTGCCATAGCAGACCAATGTCCAAGCCAGCAGAACAAGCACAGCTAAGAGGTCCTCTTTTCCTCAGCTGTAAGGATGCATTCTTCAGACTAATTGGTTACAAATGCTCACTTAACAAGCATAGTTATTCATATGTTACAGTAATGCAATAGTGAGTCTTGAAGACTTTAAATGTTGTTCACTTGTCTTTCTAAATCAAAATCACCCAGTAATTGGGGAGGGGGGGGGAACAGTATTTAAAGCAAATGTCATTTTTGATCTAGCAGAAATTTGTATCCCAGAATTTAATGGATTGTTTGCATTCTTTTCTTTGTTCTTTTTTCTTTTTTTCTCTTACCAGAGAGAAAACCCTCTATATGAATGCACAGCATAGCTAAAAAACCCCAAGATTAGAAATAAAAGTAGAAGCCTTTTGCTGCTAAGCGATTGATTTTTTCACCTAGATGTGATCAAATAGTCATACTGTCTGACAGGTATTCAATGCACTCTGCAAAACTGCTAAATGAAAATCCTAGTGGATGTGCACACATGACACAAATATACTACATTGGAAAAAATATAGGAAGAATGAAAAAAATCAGCATACACTGAATGAGCATTAATTACTGTCTTCCTTAGTCTACACTGGGAATTTCCAGGGAATTTCTAGAATTGCCACGCCCTGGTGTATTTTCTGCAGTTTGGTCAGCTCAGGAAAACCACATAGAATCTGTTGAAGTCAGCTGCCCAGAATCAACTGAAATTTGAGTCCTGTTTATTCTCTAAGTTTTGCAGAATTAGACACTTAGAGAGAGAGGATCCTCATAAAAAGAAATGGAAAATAAATGATTGTGAAAGGATGAGAGAGCTTGCTCTATTCTTGCTTATGCTGTAGTTTCACAGGAGATGTCACTCATAATGCAAGCATTTTGTTAAGCTTTTAATTGAGTTCTATTTGTTTTCTTCAAAATCACGAAAACTATAGGAAAAGAATCCAGCAATCATCTAAACTGATCCCTGCACCAGATCACGGCCACCTAGAACAACCCAACGAATTTCCTTCTAACTCACTTTTGAAACTTCCCATGAAAAAGATCATACAACCTACCTGTTCCTTGTAATGCTCATCAAAAGCACTGAGCATTGTATCCATAACAATGACCTTCTCCTGGGAGGATACATAATGCTTACTTTGGTATCATTCTTTCCAGTTATGAAAGAATGACATTAACTTCTGTAATTATCTCTTCATAGATACGACTTGCACATGTGCTCCTGTTGTAGAGGACAATACTTTTTACACATTAGCTGATGTTGATAGATTTGCTTTTGTCGGAAATCCAGGCTGGACATAGTCATTCTTGCTGCCAGGCCACTCCCTACTCCCAATTCTATTCAGTGTTCAGAAGGGAGTGTGCTAGACATCAATCAACAAACTGGGGAGACAACATCCCAGCCACCACTCCTCTGCAGATGCTCCACGTCAGGAATAGGATAGGCAGTTTTCAGGGTCCACAATACTGTGCATTTCTGAACAGCTCTTCAAGGACAAGTTTCCATTTTGGAGCATGTCTGGCTTCCCCCTAGCTCCCATTTGAGGATACTAAGCAACTGCAAGGGAACGGAAGGATATTTCTTCTGAAGGCCACCAGGGAGGAACTTGTCCAGTGGAGCTCTGCAGAAGCTCCCAGTCTTAGGCTTCTGGAGGAGCACCTTTTACTGCAAACTGTAGAGAAAAAAAGAGCTTTATTTCTCTCACACACACTGCCCTCCCCCGCCCCCCAAGAGATGGCTTTTGGTGGCTTATCTGATTATATGATTTGTTGACAAATTTGAATGCACGTCCAGAAGGAACCAGGACCAGAAAGACTGTTTGGCAGTTAAATTGTATGGTCTGAGTTAATACATTATTTGCAAATGCTTTTTAAAAAATTTCTGACTAATCGCCATTCAGTAACCATAAATCTAACTAGCTGTCTTTCATGCCTAGAGTTTTTTGTAGGGAGCATTTACCTGCCACTTTACTAACTAACTAACTAATAAAATTGTTAATTAATTGAATTTTTCTGCCTTTTGGTGTATGCCTGACACAAGCACCAACAAGCGAGGCTCACCTGAGGCAGGCTAAAGCAAGGGCCACCACTGTTTTGTTACATCAGTTGTACTAAAGACTCACAGAAGTTCAGAAGACATTAAAAACACTAGTGTTGCACACCTCAGAAATTAAGCAAGTATTTTCACCCCTGCATCATCTGTGGATATTGTAAGTTGGCCTATCTATTCAGCCTTTGCATATGCTCTCCTCTGCTGAGACAGCATTTTATATTAAATAGTGCTTTTCCGCAGATAACAGTCAGCATTTGACAAACCTAAGTAACTTGCTCTTTGTTTATATTTCTGTCATTCAGATACACAAAAAGGGCTCCAAGATGATATTCTTTTCCCAGTAATCATGTGAATAGGATAATTTGGTGATGCAGGGCTGAAGGAATACCAGAGACAAGGCAGCATCACAAGCAGAGTAGAAGAGAATGAAATTGAGGTGTTCCTTCTTCTCTGGCTTCGTCCCTCCATCCGCTGGGTGCAAGAAGTTCTTGTACGCATTTCAAACTGCTCAGAATGAGCTTGTACCATATACACAGGCTTCTACTGCTTGTTGTGATCAGTAATGTCTCTTGGTTTGGCAAATTCCAGCCTGGTTTAGGGGGTACATATCCCTGAGCGGCACTGAAAAAAAAACCCACAGCAGTTTTTTTAGTATTTAGAAATATCCAAGGAAGGTGTTTTACCAATTATTGGCTTGCAAAAAACAATGTGCGTCATTTTCAAAGTTCCTTGCTTTTAACTACATGTAGGATACATGAAATGTGATGTCAAGTTTACTGAATCTGGCATCTAGGAGCTAATCATCATCATCAGTAACTGGCAACAGGGTTAAAATCTGCAATAATTTCAATCCGTGTGACCAGTTGTTACCCATATGCTGTAAAGAAAAATAATCTCTTTAAGCCTCGCAGAATGGATGACTGCTCTTCAGAGAGTTGCTTAAATCTTTAACATGCTGTAAACATTTTAAATAATGCTAGAAAGAAGATACCATATTGTTATCCTTTGTCTCTGCGTTTTGATCTTAATAAAAAGCTAAACAATCTGCTAATAAATATCGAACTAATTAAGCTGCATTTCCAAAACCATAATCAGCAGCTGGAGAGTACCCTGTAACAGAAGAAAATAATCTTTAAAAAGATCACAACTCAGCAATAAACCGACTTTGAGGCACTAGTTCTTTGATACAGAGCCTGGAACAGCAGTAGAGCCTGGCTGTTCTTTTTGAGACCCAGGACTAAATAATAAGAAGGGTGTATCTAGCTGGGCAATTATAATATCGGAGTCACGGTGTTCTTACTAGTGACATTAGGGGTACTCGTATGCCCTAAGCTATGAAGTGCTTAGGAAAAAATCCCGTATATGTGAGCTGACTCCACATTTGCCCTTTGTCTCCCCGGTCTCTTCGACGAGACACGTCTGTCACACCTACGTGAAAAGCTCTGGCCTTCGGAAAGGTGACGTGCAACCTGCAACGCGGGTGGAACGCACCCCGCCAGAGACGCGGTGCC
>NW_010543937.1:75668-104876 GCF_000687285.1 Phaethon lepturus | reverse complement strand
CGCCGGGCCCTTCCTCGGGGACGCTGGCAACGTTTAGCTGTAAGTACCTCATCTGGGAAAGGGAGCAAAGCTATTTTTAGTCCCCGCAAGAGTCTAAACCAGAGCTAGGCAAGATTAACGGACATTGACGGAGGTTACCGAGAGTTAAGAGTAGAGGTCAACCCCCCCCGGTGCTCATTCTCTCCCTCGGCCTGGAGCGAGTACATTTTTGAGGTGAAGGAAGGGGAAACAATGAGGACTGTTTTGTTTGTCTGAAATATTTTGGGATTTAGAAAGCCCAGGCATTTAAATCATACTTTGAAGAGATTACAGCTGCTGCCCAATGTTTTATTTTTCAAAAAAGTAAGGTGACTCTTGCAAAAATGTGTCTTCTTAGACGCGGGTGCTTGAAAATACACCATTTTGCAATAATAACTATGCTCCATCTTTTCTGAAGAAACTGGATTTGTGGTAAAACAGACGTTCACATTTTCTAGCTCGCACTGTTACTGGTGACGCTGCCTGCATGCATCTCGCTTTCTCAGCAGTTCAGGTTTGTTTTTCGCCTTCAGTAGTACAGAAAGGAGAGATTGGTTATTTTCAGCTTTATTTCCTTGGATCCTAGGGTGCCTGTGGACTTGCCTAAGCAATAGTTTCAACTTCTGGTTAATACATAGATCCCTGCAGCTTTTCCGGAGCGAGGAAAGGCTCTCAGGTTTGCAGCAAAGCTTCTTAACTTGCTTTTGTGGATGCCCGTAGCCTGTGCCGCCAGTTCAGAAAAGACGAGTGAACAGACTTGACTTTGAAGGGAAAAAGACATATTAAGAATAGGAGGAGGGAGGTGGGTTTTTTATTGCACGCTGTAGGAAAACGGAAGATGTTGCAAAGGCCCTGATTTTTGTGTGGGTGTGAATGCTGACTGACAGGTCACCGCACGCGGTTTCAAACTACAGACTGGCACAAGGCAGCACACGCTTGTTCCAATCCAGGCAGACTAGAACAATTTTTTTGCAGAACACTAAGAACTTTATAACTATGCAAAATCAGCACCAATGGTTGGATTAATATTTTAATAATTACACACTTTTTACATTATGAAAATAAATCATAAATAGTGTAAAAATAATTCTGAAGATCAACTTCTCACAAGCAAGAAACAAAACCCGAAGTACAAAACTGAAAGAAAACAAAACAGTATTCAACTGAAAAACAAGGAGAAATTTTAATAATAAAAACAAAAGCATGCTGTTTGATTGGGTTCAGTTAAGTCAGGAGCAGAGGCCACAAGAAAGTGGTAATTAATAACAAATTAAAATGGGTGATTAAAACCTTGCAGTTCTTTACACTACTCGTCAAAAGAGGTCTCGTGACATATTTACAGCGCCAAGACACTCAAAATATTTCTGGTACAGATAATATGATAGTGACTCATGTGTTTTCCCCCCAGAGCATTGTAATCCTTGCCAAATGACTCTTTTGTATTTTTATCTCTTCTACTGAATTTGAGACCATTTGCAATACAAAAATAACGGCACATATAGATAAACTTAAAAAAGTAAAAAATACAAATAAAAATATATAATATTTTCCAAAGGAAAAAGTCAGATACATACATCTTAGTAACATTTTTAAAGTTGTGTGATATCTTCCCAAACATGTACAATAATATAAGAATATCCACATATATGTTAACAATATGTAAAACATTCTTCCACCAACCCAACTCTTCATAATACTTTGGAGAAGTGTGCAAGTACCAATGGCATCTGGGAAATTCATACAATTTCTTTTTTAAATAGAAACAAGTAAAACACTAACGGTCCCAGGTCAAGTTAAGGCCCCCTGTTTTCCAAAGAAAATTCAATTTCTAAGCAGCATTGATAATTGGATGCATTTAAAAACAAAATGAAACAAAACCAACACTCCAAATCCTTTTTTAAAATACAAACTCCACTTGTTTTGTGGAGTATCTTTTTCAAATTCTGTCAGAAATGATGGTGGCAGGCACTTGTTTCAAACAGCATTTAATGAATCCAACCACCATGTAAAATACTTTAATAACAGAGGGTGCAAGAAAACCTTCATTTGTACATTACAGCAACATTCAGAACCATAAAAGCAAGTTGCAGAAAGGAAAAAAAAAAAAAAAATCGTGTTAGTTTTAATTCTGGTCACTGAACTTGAATAACTTTTTGCAAATGACTAAAAATTAGACTTTCTTTTGACCACCACCTTTGCAGAGAACAGTGTTTTCTCTAACTTTTCTTTAGTGTGAAAATTTAGGTCTCTCATTAGGTAAAATACAGAGATTTAAAAATGTAATTTACGACAATCAAGCAGCAGAGATCAGGAGAAGTGGAAGGAAAAGTCAAGTCCTGCACGCCTTGGACATCTTTGTCACTTTTAATAGGCTGGGAGCATCTCTGCAGTTTTTACCCACTGAAGCGGTCCCGATTCAGGCAAAACCACGCTGCTGAAGCTGATCACATTCCCCTTGCTACTAAGCACAATCCCTGGGTCCTTCCTCCTGCAGGCGTCGAAAGCGCTTCGCAAGGGAAGGGCGCATCGCTCCCCCCGCTTCCTTGCGGGGGAAAGGGAGGCAGAGCCAAGCGAAGAGCCTCGCGTGCCTCAGCCCAGCTTTACAAGCCCGCCTCTGCGGCGGCCAGCGGGACGGCTCCCTCCAAACCCCAGCGGGGTCCAGGATCCCGGCCGCCGGCCTTCGGCAGCACCACCCTCCCACGAGGACCAGAGGTCTCCCCGTCTCATTTGGGGTCGCGTCGTCTCTTCTGCTGGCGTCACGGAGTAACTGCCGCTCGCGTGCACTCTTCCACGAGTGTAATGCTCAGCGGAACAAATGCTAACCTTCCACGCTGTACATTAGTCTTAAGAACGATCCCTTTTTAAACTCTGTATTTTACACATGGGCAGGTGCATGGATTCCATCATGCTGAAGCTCATTCATACCACGTACACGGCAGACTAAAAGAATATATAAACAGCTGGATGAAGAGTGTCATTCTGCCTTGCTACACTATCAGAACGTGACATCAAAATCAGCAATAAATAAAAATATAAATCAAAAAAATACATTGTATCATTGTCCCATGAATTAACGTTTCATGCTTTACCTCAGGAAAAAATAAAAAGGTGTCCAAAGAATCCTGAAAGAAAGATTCCCAATAGCTAATCTATGAAAATAAAGACAAGGACCATGTATGTCAGACATCTTCCGTACAGTGCTTAGAAGACTTGCTGCTTCTGTAGCAGGACTTCTGCACAACGTGGTTATAATACACCGGAGTAACAGATGATTACGAAACTTGGTATGAAACAAATACTGAAAACTCTCAAAGAAACAAGAATTAATCGTACCTGAAAAGGTCAGGGATGTAGAAACTGTGTAGACTAATACCACTACACATTTCTACAGCTGAAAAGACTGGTAGAGGAACTACTGTTCCTGTCACAAACCAAACAAAACAAATCGTATCTATTTGGAGGAATGCTACTAAAAGACAAAACACCACACAGGTGGTTCAAACTGTAGCTTTGCCGTCAAAAGAAAAAAGATATACTAGCACCAAAAACAATTGCTTTTTAAACAAAATAACCATGTTGCAAGTCTTCACAGGGTGCTTTTCTTGATGAAATATTAAACCCAATTTTTTTTTTTGTTTGTTTGTTTGTTTGTACCAAACATGCAACTTTTCTAAATACTGTTAGGTTTCATTTCAAGTCAATCTTTTGAGATGTAAATATTAATGTCAAATCTACGCATGTAGTTCAGCCTGTCAAATTAAATTGTTTATCTGCTGTTCACCCATGGTCATTTAAATGGAATGAAGCTTTCATGATATTGATCAATACAGAAGCTTAAAGTGTTAAGTTAGAATATTTGGAAAAAAAAAAAAGAAGTACTCCTACCTGGTGGGAGTTAAATAAATTACAAGACAGAAGAGAAAGTGAATAAAGGTACTTAAGTGCAGGGTCTCAGTGTCAGGGAGTTAAAGGAGAATTGAGTTTTGACTAATGCTTAACAGTAGCATCTATAATTTTTACCTGAATGAAGAAATCATGAACCAAGGTTCTGCTAGCTTTATTGATGCATAAAGAAATGGATGCTATGAGGACAGTTTAAAAATATAGATATATAAATTTAAGAAGTATGAAAGTGCTAATTACAGCATGCGTTTAATAGCTCTTTATCTTGTTGCTGTTTCTTAAATGAGTTCTGTTTGTGGATACCCTCATTATGGAATTGCTAAAACATTCAGCCAGATTAATAAACACTTGATTTTTCATTTGAATACTCTGAGGGACATTTAAAAATATCTACTCTTACTGCATGATTGCCAGTATTTGATATTTCATAAAAACGTTCAACTTCTAGTCTTCATACCTCTAATACACCTAGCCAAACGTGCCAAGTCAGGACGTAGGCGTAAGAGACTCTTGTCTGTTAGGTGGGCAGCTTGCTTCTCTCAGCCTGTTGGTTTTTGAGATAGTGCTTCTTAAAGCAGCAGACTAAAACTGGCAAGTTGGAGGGCTTACACGGTGCTCCTCTTGTCCCCTTTCTGGAAAGTCCCTCATTCACATTACTGCAGTAGCACTCTGATCATTAACACTTTATATTCAGTCTCTGCCACATGAAGGCTTTTGCTGTTGTAATCGTGATTATTCAAACAGGTTGATGCTCGCACCTCTGAAAATTTAAGCAAAGAAGAACATTTTTCCTCATATCTGTGCATGCTCGTTCTTACTATAGGAAAGATGGAATTGAGCCGTAAAAATACGTATGTATTCAGTACCTATATATATATATAGTGCTGGAATTTTGTTTTTATTAGTAAAGTACTACTAGATGGCGGCCACTAAACTAATTTTTAGTTTTAAAAATCTGTGGAAGATTTCCCCCCATGAAAAGCTTTTTTTGTCTCTGCTATAACAAAATGACAACAAGGATTTAGCAAAATCGCATTATAGTGGCATTTCCATTGATCTGAGATTCCATTGAAGCAATACGAAAAGTGCAACCACAGTAGGTCCCCATCTTCACATGATTTAGAAATGACGGATGAAGGAAAAATGTCCATTGCAAGAAGGGCAAGGTGCCCACACATGGATAGAGACAGGCTGTCTTCCTCAACTTTAGTTTTGGTCTACATAGGGAAGACAACTCCCAGAAAAGTAACTAAAAAATTTAGTGATCATCCTGCTATACACTAGGAACAGAAGTGATATAAAAAGAATTTCCATCTGCCAAATATGGCACCATTTCTCATAAAGTAGTCTCTCAAACTAACTACAGTGCACCATATGAAGACTCAAAACTGGAAAAAATACCTCATGGCAAAAACTACAAATGTGCACAAATTAAGTATTTCTAGCAATAAAAAAGTGGAGAAGTAAAACTCTGCCAATGTTTCTCTAGAAAGCTATTCATCTGAACAGAAATGGAGAAATATCAACACCTTTAACAGTGTAGTGCGATGACAAGTGTGCAGTGGTAATCACACAGACTTGTTTCTCTCCAATGTTTTTCGAGTAATAATGTCCACTAAGGTCACTGTAACAGCAGAAAAAGAACAAGATGAATAAATCAGTCTGTGAAACACAAAAATAAACTTTTTTTTTTTAGACTTAAAAGGCTTCAAAGACTCTGAAATAAAAAACTGTTAATACTGAAACAAGGTGAACATGTGGCTTGAAGTATTTTCTTCAATGCCGTGATCACAAATGTTGAATAGATCATTGAAATGCATCCTTTATGGCAACCGTTACAGGAAAAGGAAACAAAGTTAACCATAGCTTCCAAAATTCTGCAGAGAAGATCAGCTAGTTTTGTGTAATTTAAACTGAGTCACCTGAAAACCACACTATGTTACTTGTGTCTCTGGTCAGTTCCATTACCCTCCTCTGGATGTTCCGACTCATCCCCGCCTCAAGAATGCTTTTTCCTCCAGCAGTGCCCAAATACAATATGCAGAGCACATCCTCTGTCCATCCTTGAGTAAGGGCGAGAAGCTTCTGGTTTCAGGCGGTGTCTGCCATCAAATGATCCGTGCAGCATCTCTGCAACCTTTTCAAACAACCCACAGAGAAGTCTGGTTTCTGCTTCAAACTTCTTTCCTTCTTGATTAAGGACTCGACAGGGCCTATCGTGAATGTCTTCACGACCGTGAGCAGTGCAAGGCAAACCGATGCTGATGAACAGGCGGGACCCTCTTTGATCAAAGGGGCCAGGTGACCCGCAAGACTGGAAGCCATCCACCTGCAGCTGGAACTCTATTCCCCAAAAATTCAAGGCCTCTTTCTATCCTCCTCTGGTTTATCTCTTTTTAGCAATAAGCCATGGTGTGACTCCCTTGAGATGACAAAAGGACATGATTCAGAAGCTGGAATCAAAGATCACCGTGAGCAGCCATTTAGCACGTGACGTGATCACACAACAAGCAGGTTTGGCACACAAACTCATGCTTTTAGTCCGTACAAGCAGATATGGTGGCATGAATCAGTGAAGTGTTTAAGATGGACATGGAAGCCAAGTCAGTAAACTCCAACGGCAGCTGGTACAGTACATTTCATAGCATTTTGCTCTTATTTGGTCACAATTTCTTGTAAACTAGTTCATGGCACTCATTGTCCATGCAGGTCCACAAGCCAAAATATAAGAATTTACAGAAATAATCAGATTTCTATTATTGATCATTGCATCGAGATCTCTCTCATTAGAGAGAGAATCTTTGCAGGTTTACCCTGCAGTTATATATCATCTAACTGCAGATATAAGTGAAAAAAAGATGTACACATGGACTATTGCAAACAAGTAGAAGCAGCTACATGTAAACATATCTCAGACTTGTAAAATCAAATTTTCAGTTTTCAACTATAAATACAAAAAGTGGAGCACTATATACACAACTTCATGCTTGTAAGGTTAGATTCATCACTGCAGAGACAAAAAGAGATACAGATTAATCAAATTAGTAAACTGATATTTCAGATTGCTATTACAAATACATAGATATGGAAAAGTTGCAAGTACGGATAGTTGTTCCCTCAGCACCAGCTGTTCTTCAGAGATAAATGCACCCAGGGTTTCACTTATGCTGTATGTTTTCTAATGTATTATATGCCAGTATCTCTCCACTTACATTATTCTGAATGCTGTGTTCTTAAATCTCGCACTGTCTAGGCTAAATCCTCACTGAATATTGCCAGTTAACATTAGCATACAACATAAACATCAGGAGAATGTATTGAAGAATAGAAAGGTAAGGCAAAGGAGGGCAGGATGCACAGTTCTTCTAGGTACCCCAGAAAATAATACCATAATATATCAGTATAAATATTTGATAAAAATACCATATCCATGAGCTTTTAGAAAGAATTGGAAGCAGTGATCATATGCACACATACCAAAGGATGTGTGAGTCTTCATATGAAAGAGAAAAGTCTTGGGCTTTCCAGAAATCTAACGCCAACTGTTTCTACAACACTGCCTCAATGAGTTACTACTTCTACACATATTACAACCTCATCACACCAAGTACCGTCACGGAGAGGTTTTATTCTGGGCTGCTGCATATATCTGTCTAAGAGGCTTTGAGGTATATCCTGATACTGTTCAGTACGACCGCGATAGGCTTTTCTGTGTGCTGAGGACATACTGCCCCTGAAAAGAAAAAGCTCTGCCCATCCTACCTTTTGCCAACAGCCAGGCATTGGTAATCCATCGGGACCCTGATTCAACAGGAGGGGGGAAAAAATAAAAGACCATAGTTAAGTTTGATAGGATAGCTATTCCATCAGTATCTGTTAGAACAGCTGAAGCAGCTCTGACTTTTTATCTAATAAGTAGCTACCAGTTCCTAACTTATTTCCTTTCTTGTTCTCAAGTGAAGGGAAAGCCAAAGAGAAGGTTTACACCGTAAATACATACGTGTGCCTCTCTGCCATAAAGCTTTGTTTTTCCCTAAATCATTAGAACAGCTCATCACTTTCTTACTGCTGCTAGAGCTCAGGCTGCATATGATTTTAAATATAATCTGTTATTCACAACAATCTGCAGCTGAATGTACGAGATCAATGAGAAGAAAAATATTATCACTTTTATCTGGAGGGTATTGTGTTTTATGGGCCCCTAGTACAAAGTTAACCCAACGATAAGATAGCAAGACTCATTTCTGAGTAGGATCTTTTCTGTTCACTTTCATTCTTAGCTTTTGAAAGAAGCAGCGGAACCTTAAGGCCTGAACATACCTCAAGTGACACACTGGAAGAAAACATCAGTGGTGGGAGCAGGGCCATACAGCGACACTGATTATTTCATTGCTTGGACAATATGGCCATCTAATTTGTCCTTATGTTAGAGTCACTCCATCTCTCTTCTGTCACCACCCCATTTTCACATATCTCCATGCATTCTGTAAAATCAGAGCCCACTTCTGCCCAGCCATACTGGTTTTCATGGAACTCATTCCAACTTACATGGCTATACAGGCCTTATCCAGAGAGCTATATGCTCAGAATTAGGAGCACGTATCATGTTACTAGATTATACATGAGCAGAAAAAAAGATCAGGCCTTGACATTTTTTAGAATGTAGAATAACAATACTTATTATGTGAATTTACATGTGAAGATAGTAGTTAATAAGAATTTTTGAATGTGCTTGCATGTACTCTGATGGGAATGGCTTGCTGCCTAAAGCAAGAAACAGTGCTGTTCGCTTAGCAGCTCATTCTAGTAACTACCTACGAACAGAATATTTTTCATCCAGCAACGATTGTTAGTGAATCTCCAGATATAAATGATAATACAGAGACAGAGAAACATTTTTAAATTACAAAAAGCATGCTTGATTATCCCCAACAAAATATGAAATATGGTTACCATTAATTGGAAGCAAACAAAATGGACTATGGAATAATCTTAATGGACTACGTATTTAAGATTAAAATCCATTGACTTCAAATTAGAAGTGCTATAGTTGAAATAAAATCTACTTAATTTAACATTCATCTTAAAGAACCGTGCTTAACCACCAAACAGTATCAGAACATGCAGATCAAATTTTACTGCGAATAATTAAAAAGAAAATCTTCCTTGTATCTTTAGGAAATGTGTATGTACTGGTCTTTGTTGTTGTTGTTTAAAATGGAAAAGAATTTAAACTTACTTTGCCATTAAATAAAAATCACTGTTGCCAGATTGGTACAAGGGAGAGGGTCAACAAGTAGCATTTTAGTATAGGTGGGAACTTGAATTCATGCTAACATAGGGTGGGGAGTGTCGTGTGTATTCCAGGAAGGTAAGTTCCAAGGGTAAGACCATTAAATTGAAGACGTTACATAACAAAGACAGTGAGGGTTTGGGCTGCAGACCGTTATCTTCTTACAAACCTCAGGTAAGCTTTTAATTTCCGCATCTGTTTGACTACTACTTCATGATCAGGCCAGACGCCAAAATATTACTTGTGTGAGGTCTGGGAGATCAGGCTCCAGCTTGGCTTACTGGAAACCTATGACTTGATTTTTAGAAATATTTACATCATTCTGTACACGACTCTCACTTGGCCAAATCCTGAAAACATGCACCTAAGACTGCACGGATGTGAAAAGAAGTCCAGGGTGCAGAGTAGCTCTGGGACAGGATAGGGTGAAGAGCTGAGCCAGTGCAGACAGAAGTCATCAGACTTGATTAGAAGTGGACATTGTACTGGATTTCTACAAAGACTTGCGTTCAGGGTGAGTAAGGCAATAGGTATTTTGTGAGGAAAATAACAAACCAACGATTCTCAGGGAAAATGTAGGAAGGACACAAACTTATAAATTGTCATGTGATGTGGGAGCAAACTGCTGAGAGTTAGGTTTGAGGTGTCAACAAAAATGTGTGCTCTCTCATTGCGGCTATGACCACTGAAGCAGCTGGTTTGTTCATGCACATGCATGTGTTATGTGAATAATGTAAAGTCAGCTCAGAAAAACATTACTGTACATCGAGAATGGCTGACTACAAACAAAGGAACCGCATGCAGGGTTGGTAGGAAAGAGAAATACTGTACCAATTGGCAAGGGGCATCCAGCCCATCCAGGCCAGGCTGGCCTGGCTCCCCTTTTTCCCCCTTAATTCCACGGAATCCCTGTTTGTAAAGATTAACTTGCAATGTTACTGTCAAGGAAATGCCTTCAGTATTGACTTAGCTGGAGTGAACAAATAGTAATAGAGAGGCAAGAGGAGCAAGCTGACCGCTGTGGTGCGATTCCAGCCTGTGGGGCACTGACTCTGGCGCATCCCAAATCTGGTTTCTTTCCAACGTATTTGGCAGAAAATAATCAGAAAAAAACCCACCAACAAAACCCACAAATTTAGCCTGAAGGTCTTAAGTCTGGTGCTTTAAATCAAATTAGGCGGTTGACAAACAGTCTGCTCCAGAATTTGCCAGAACTTGAGATAAGGCTGCATTAACAAAGAGCAACAGGTGACACAGTAGCTGGTGCTTGTTCCTCTCCCCTCATTTCTTATTCCATCAGTCTATAGCAGGATGATCGATTGTCCAATACACAAGTGAGACGTACCAATGGGCAAGGTGCATCTAATCCAGGAGCACCCTGTTCTCCTTTCTCCCCTTTAGGCCCCTTTTTGCCTTTCTTTCCCTTTTCCCCCTGTGGATACAATGGTTTGGACAAAACAAGTTTCATTCCTTTGGAAAAAAATCAAAGAAAGGTTGGTTTAAAAGTTTGGGGTTTTCTTTTTAAGCCAATGGAGAGCTGAAAGGACACTTACCACTGTGTTCTGGTTTGGATGGTGCGTTATGTGGAAAAATAAATTATATGATCACAAGCAAGAACCGCAATCAGTTGGTATTAGTTTGTGCTGGTATTTCATATCAGTATTATGAATGTTTTGAATCCTAGAACAGGGCTTGAAATCATTGATTTCTTGGGACAGAGGCAAATCTGCAAATCCCCCCAATCCACAGTCCAAAATAAGAGGTCTCCTATTTGCTCTAAGTGATGGCACTGAAGTGCACACACATGCTAAGCTGAATTTGTCAGCTTCCCCAGAGGATCTGTCACCAGTCAGAAGTAACTTTGCAAGAGCAGAGTGCATCAGCATAATGTCTCTAAATAAGGCCCGTGGCACGGATGCTTCACAGGGATGGCTGGTCTCTGGCTAAATTCTATCAACTTCCATGGTGTCACGTCAAGGGTGAACTTGGTCCACAGCACCCTTTGCTGAACTGACCCTTTGCGCTCTGGTAAGAGTTCGGGACAAATTCTGTTCTCAGTAGTGTCCACAGAAACGCACAGACGTGACTGAGGGTGCACTCTTGTCACTCCAAATACAACACGGCCTTTTCAAACCCTGTTACAGAAATCAAAACATTCGAACTGCTTGATGGAGAGGTGCTATGATACTTCCAATGATTTCATAACGTCTTGGTATCATAAAGTATTCAGAAGTGATAATTATACTCTTTATTTAAATATTCCAATATTTAAACGTTCTCTCTTCTGCAGGCAATGTTTAATCTACTTATTTTACCGAAATTCAGTCTTTTGATTTCACACCGAGTTCTCTTTTTAAATGTAAAACTTCCAATGCTTCTGTTACTCATGGAAATGAGTTGTCTTCCCTCAACAAAGCTACCTGTAAAGATGACCGCACCTTCAAGCAGTATAAGATGTTTAGAGAGTCCATTTCATAATTGATTTCACACCAGTTGGTCACAATGGTAAATGAGTTTCAGGTTTGCTCTCAATTTCACAAAAATCAAAAAAGGCTCAATTAAAAAAAAAATGAAACAAATTGGACTAGGATTGCAAAAAATGGGATAGGAAGGATGAGAAAATCAGGAATATCACAAAGAAATGGGAAAAATAGTCATAGGAAAATTAGTATGACATTGGAGAACCAGCAAGCGAGGTTGTGGCTATTGGGAGGATTTAATTTGTGAGGAAAAGGGTAAAAAAGACAGAGGAATTGTAAGGAATGAAGGTAGAAGGAGAAGGAAGGAATGCCCCTTTGGAAAGACAAGACACGTTTTGGCGAAGCATAATAAATAGACATTTAACTAGTTCCACACCAGCAGAGAAAGACAATCCAGTGACAAGAGAGAAAAACCATTTTTACACAATTAAAGAATCATTATCTATATCATATCTAAAAAAGGAAGTAAATCACATTATTAACTTAATATCATAGCATACCTGACACATTCAAGTGAAAAAACCTTTTCCATGAACAAAACATACTGCATTCATTACGCAATAGGAGCAAAGTTTCTTGTCTCTCTTTTCTGTGTGCCAAAAAGTTGCAGGATAATATTTAGGAAAACAGCAACCCAAACATTACCCTTCTTTACCAAATTATAAGCCTGTGATGTAGAAAAATCCCCACGAGTCAGGAACTGTAAGCTGGCTAAATTTTCATCTTAAACCTACAAACATGATGGTGTAACACAAAAACCGAACAGTTTCAGGGTCAAATCTCCCGTTATTTGTGCTTGATCTAACAGCAATATATTTGCTGTGCATGCATGCAAGCACAAAGCACGGACATACTCCAAAGCTGATTTTGAAAATGGACAGTAGAGTTTGGTTTCTGACTCTTTCTTCTATCTTTAGGGCTTGTATTTCTTTAACTTGTTGTGTTACAAGTCAGCAGATAACTATTTAAACTTCCAGTTTTGCAGGGCAAACCTATGATATTCAAACCAATGCAGCAGTCATATGTGTAGAGAATAGTCTGGATTTCCTGAGTACTTTACTACTTTTTCTATGGATTGAGTTCTTGTCTCTTAATCTTCACCTCCTTACCCTGAACTCTAGAGATCCACAGGAGATACGGAGAATCTACATCTGATGAAGATTAAAAAAAATATTCCTTCCTCAGTGCCTAGAGAAATAAAAATTTGTAGCACTTCTGTAAGACCGTTATGATTGGAACAATCTCCAGTCCTCACATGCACAGATTTTCATCAGTGCAGAGCGCAGGGGGAAAAGGATGATGCCTTTCCAGCCGCTGTTGAGATACATCATACTCCTCTGTCAATATTTATAACAAGAGACACAACTGCTCTTTTATGATCAGGGCCCCCTTCCCTCCCTCTCCCCATAACACAGTCTCTAGCTTTTATTAAAGGCTAAAAGGAATTTTTTTTTCTCTTCATACAACTTGAAAATACAAAATCAATTGTACAAACCTTTTTTGTGCTGAATGCTCCTGGACTACAATTTTATATGAGTAATTACAGCTAGAACACTTTTAAAAATTATTTTTACAGCCAAGTTAAGCAGACATTATAATGCAAACACTGACTTGCTTTCATTATAGCAGAACTACTGACAGGCTAAAATAAAAATCATCAGTCTAGGACTCATCTCAAACAGAAGTAAAGATTTATTCCCTGCCTATCATAGCATGTCTATGAAAAAAACCAAGTATCACTGGTTCTCAGTGTTATGATATGTTAATAATGTTAATAATGATCTATATCTTTGCAATGTAATTTTATTTAAGTTTCTTAACTAGAAACTTGCTAATTTCCACTTGTGCGATGTCAGTCTAACAGTCAATACCATAAGGAATATTCAAAAACCAAGGAAACACGAGCTGGACCCTCAACTTGTATATCGGTTTATCTCTATTGAAACGGGCGCTGTTACACCAATTTGGTCACAGATAATTAGTAATTTACATAAGGAGAAAATCAGAGCTGAAAAAAATTGTTATAATGAAGCTTCTATTAATTGCCTTACTTTGTGCCTTTTAAGAGTCAGCCTTCATTTGGAAAAGGAACTATTGATGCAGTTAAGGTGGTTTTGGTGAAACCAGTTTACTTGCAAGATACAAGTATTCCCTCATTTCTGGAAAAAATATGTCACAACTGTGCAACAGAAGTCTCTTTCACAGAGATCTCAGCTATATCTTCCCTGATTTTTTACCAAGACCTTCTTTTGCCTTCTAATTTTCTTTGAATATTTTGTGAGTTTTTAAGGCAGAGATTCCATCTCCATTTTCACTCTAGAGACTTCCTGGCAATACTCTTAATCTGAAAGCCCATGAGATAACATGGTATCTGAAATATCTGTCAGACTAAGTACTTGATCCCATGCATTCTCCTCAATAAACAGGTTTCGCCTTCTCCTGAATTTTTAGGGGGATGGAGGACTAGACTTCCTAGAAGATGTGTCCTGCAGCCCAAGACAGCAAGGCTATGTGGGCAGCCTAAATCGCAACTGAACTCCAAAAAGCGCCTAACCATGCCTTGTGGCCACACACAATTCCCACACAAAATTCCCCCGCCCTCTTGTAAATGGAGGTCCGCTGAGCTATTCAGTCAGTCTCTGGAAATAATGAACTAATACCCAAAAGCAGCATGCTGGACTCTGGGACATTAAAATATTTTTACATTCTGAGTACAAGAATCTCAGTTGTTCCATTTCACATAATATCATCTTTATATAAACCACCTTGTTTTACCAGCTTTCCAGTTTTTCTTCCAGAGATCTTCTGGGGATCTGATGGCTGTGTTTTGTCTGTCTATCTCTAGCTTTACATGGAAACACAGACCAGGTCTGGTTGGAAGGGACTTCTGGAGGTCGCCTAGTCTAACCTCTGGTCCTGAGCAGGGCGATTCCTAACCCTAGATCAGGTCAGACTAGACCAGGTCCTACAGTCCTCCTTGGGCAGTGGTTCAGCCACCTCTCTGGGTAAACTGTCCCAGTGCCGTGCTGCCCTCCCAGTAACCAAGGTTTTCCTAGTAGCCACTCTGAACCTTCCAGGGGCTTCAGCAGCAGCTTGTGGTCCTTTGTTTCCCCATTTGCCACTACCCAGAATAGTTTTGCTTCATCATCTTTGTATCTCCCCTTCAAGTAGTTTGGCCTTCTCTCTGTCAGACTAAGCCAGTCCACCTCCTTCAACCTCTTTTATCGGTTGCGGGTGCCCCAGGACCCTGCCAGCTTGGTAGCCTTCTTCCTCTCCAACTTCTCAAGCTTTTCTGAACTGGGAGGCTCAAAATACCATCTGCAGTATTCAAGCAGCCTCACCAGGATTGATTGGAGAGGGGTAATAACTTATTTTAATCTTCTGGACACAGTCCTTCTAATGTATCCCAGTATGCGAACATACTGTTACGCTCATTTGATTTGGCACCTACTGTAACTTGTATCACAAAGTACTTAATTGTAAATAAGACATTGCCAAAAATAAGAAATAAACAGTTCCTGTCCTTATCCATTTGGTATGGGACAGGTAGTGTGTACAGGCATGGTACACTAGGATCAATAGTTATACTGCAAATACTGCCAAGGAACAGAGTTGGGATCTTCAGTATAAAATTACTACCACAATGACACATTTCAGTGACGTCTGCATTAAAAATTTCAGGCTGACAAGGATTTTCAACAAGTGTAGGATGGATCTGGGAAAATGAGCCTAAAAACAAGCTGTGCTTTGGGACATGTTGATATTACTATTTCTGTGCAGAAATTTTCGTGGTTTTTCATGATTTTGCTTAGCATGTATCTGTGACCTGCCTTTTGGCACACAGTAAAAACAAAGATAAGTTTTAATAGCACGATTTAGAGCATAAAGATAGCAGAACTGGCTAGGCTGAAGAATCAAGCAACAGTTAATAACACTGTGGTCACCTTTTCTCCCTTTTCTCCTATATCACCCTTTTCTCCTCGAGGACCAGGGAAACCCTATAAAAACAAAACGGACAAAGATAGGTCGACTTTTATTCACATGCAGGTTAAGCTTTCAAATACTCTTGGAAAACGTTAAAAAGATGATTTCACTGCATGCTTTGTATGTATATGTGAGTTATGTGTGCACACATGCATGCACACAAGAACATGTGAGACAACTAAGTCATAGTGTTTGGTAGAGTCGTTTTGCCAGCAATGGAAAGAAATCGCATCACTCAAAATGGCAATAGTCCATGCTATGTAGCATATGCATGATCTGGAAAAGACTCCTCCAAGTTAGAGATTTCAGTGTAGCACTGGAGTAAAAGGCTTTCAGTAAGTCTTTTTAGCATGCCAAAGAAAGAGCTTATATTTTGAAATGTATCCCTTGCAGGTTATGGAATTATTCTCTTTAATTAGGATAAATTTTCTTAACCAAATGTTAGTGACTCCTTGTTCTTCTACAACCGAGTCGCAGGTCTGAATATTCTCCTACCAAGCACTGTTTTTCAGCCTGTTGACTTCCAAAGGACCAACTACTTGTATTACTGAGCACTGTATCTGGTGGGGTCTGTCAATAAGGGCTGTATATTGCATAAATTGTGTCCTCTTTATTATAGAGAAAGAGCAAATGAAGCATTTAGTACACTCTCTGTATGTACTGCATGCACACTAAATGGAAACAAAGGCGTTACACTCAGTAAGCTAGTTCTTGAAAGACGCTTACCTACCATTAAGAGTGTATTGGTCATACATATTACTTACATCGAGGCCAGGCTCGCCATCTTTGCCCTGCCAAAGAACCATATAAACTACATTAGCGTCCCTAAGCTGTGATACCAACGGCCACCTCGATGCACAACTTCTGCGGTCCTTCTGTACAGTCGTACCCCATCGTGCTGCTAAGGCTGTACACACAGCACTGCTGTTAACGGAGGACATTTCTGTCAGTGTTTAACATTTCCAGGAACTGATAACTTGACTGTAAAATTTTGCTCGACTGTAAAATTTTGTTTGTACGCAGACACCAGGAGCAAGCTAAAAATACAGAAAAGCCTATCCGTTGTTCATTTTTAGTTCACAGGAAGGGGAAAGAGAAATGGGATTTTTTTTAAACTCATAAAATTGACCCTTAGATAAATATGCACTGCAGGCTAATTTAACACTCCAAGGAGCCTGAAAACTGTCTCTAGTCATTAACTCCTGATCCAATTAAACCACGAGTCTGTATTCCAGCTTTAATTAATTAATCAAACAGATTAGACTGGAGAGGGTACGGAAACATTGCAAGTCTCTTGCAAAGGCTGGTTGTACCTGGCCAAGCACATTTACACGGTTTTTCTTGTGTAAAAGTACAGAACAGACATGCCTATATGTACACACCTGACCCAGTCATCAGCAAAGTAAAAAGAGTAAGTCAATTGATTTTATTGGGGTTATCCTTGCTAGGCCAAAGGAAGTTGTCACTCATATTTTAAGAAACTCAAAATATCATTTAAATGGTTGATTTAAAATATACCATCTCCACCTATGAATGCTCAACAATGAACTTCCCAAATTGCTTCTGAGCACACGGCACAGAAATGAGAACAAAAGTGGTCTCTGAAGTGTCAAACAAAACAAAAATATAATGGCAAAGTAGTCTTGCAGCATGGAAATCCAAGCAGCTTATTGATATGAAGAAAACCACAGCTTTCCACAATTCATCCTGAACTCCTGCCACTCTCGCATGGTCCCCAGACAGCTGACGGCCACAGGCTGCAGAGTCAGGAGCACCAGCATTCTAGATTTTCTCTCTCTTGCTGGTTCATGTCAGGTCTGTTTCAATACTTTTGCATGACCACGAGCACGGGTAGGAATCTGAGTCTGCGATACAGACCAGTGACCTTGCTCTGTCGGGGATTATTATCTATCTTTGCCTTTTCCAATAGATTGTATTGCTAGGTGAAAAGCAGGCATAAAGCACACAAAGTTTAATCAAGGAGTGATGAAAAGCATGATGTGTACAAACTCTGTGCAACTTACAGGCAAACCGTATGGTCCTCTGGGTCCAGGGTCACCTACAGTTCCCTTTTCACCCTAAGAAAAGATTACAGAACAAGCAAACAAAAACATTGTCTATCTTAGATAGAAATGATCTCTACCAAGTGCTTTAGGTTAAGGTTTATGCATTTCTACATCTTTTGAATGAAAAATATTCAAGCTCATTTATTTTTATTAAATTATTAAGGGGCGAAGAGGTGGTGTGTATTACTTTCTAGGCAAAATGACTTTTGGGGCATATGATATTGCATTTGTTTTTAAATTCGTTAGTGACTGAAAATATTTTTCAAACTGAACTTGCACTGATTTCAATTTTACGGTTGTAACAGCTGCAACATTGCAGTCAGTAAAAATCCAATGTTGTAATGAAAACTGAGGATATGCAGCATCAAGCTCCAGCACAGCAGCTAAGAGGTGACACAGTGACAAGCAATAATAATGTGTCAATCAAAGCTTGTATTTAACAGACAATGCTATTAACAGTGACATTGTGGAGATTATCCCATGCACTGTACTGCGTTGCTAACTGCTCTATTGGATTCTAGATCAGTGATGTAAATACCCTGGTTTATTAAATCAAAACTGTAGTAATATGCAAGACAAACAAGTACAGAGATTACTTCAGAAATATGATCTCATTCTGCACTAAAATCCACAGGAAGATTACCAGTTTCTGGAGGGACGCTACCAAAATAATTTTGCAAGCTTAATATAGAGCAGACTTTTCCAAATGAAATGAAATTTCAAGATGACAAATTTCAGGCTGACAGTAGTAATCACCTTTGCTCTCCAAGTGTTCTTCATCCAGATTGATAGGGAGTTAAACTTCCCGAGTCAGCCAGCGTTAGCCCACGTAGCTGCGAGCACAGCCAGCCCTCTGTGAGGCTGTTAGGAGTAAGTAAGTGTGGGCAGCAGCCTCGTCTCAGACTGTGGTGCTCTTTCTTCTGAATCAAATCCATCAGAAAAGCCATACTCTCTTGAGAGAAATAAACTGCTCACAGTGTTGATGAGATGAAAAAAAAAGCCCTGACCGCCTCCAGTTTTCAAAGATCCTACTCTGGATCTGTTATGTAGGGTTTGGATCCCGTCTTCACTTCCTTTCCTTAACATAACCTAATGCAAGGCTTCGTGCAAGGCTCCTGGCGGACAGAAGTGCTGTGTTTCATCCTAGCAATTGCTGCACTTAAGCTCTTGAGATAATTCTGTGTACAAGATCTTCTAAAAAAATCTTCTAAAAAATCTACTACTCATTATTAATTCATTACTCTATTATTAAAAGCACAAGACAGAGATGTCTAATTAATAGCGGTCATCATCGGCACAGCCAAGTCTCTTAGTACAGCTCTGAAAATGGGCAGCTAAGTCTCAATTTTATTGACTGGATAATAGAAAAAACCAGACACCAGCATAAACTGAGTCTGGACCTGTTGTTGAATAACCACAGCAGTAAGGAGTTTGTCAGAGTAACTACCATTTGATCTATTTTAGACACTTTGTATTTTTACATAGGTGGACACTGTCTATACACACTTTAGCCTAGTTAGATGTGTAATGGTGTTGGGTTGACAGTTGGACTTGATGATCTTAAAGGTCTTTTCCAACCTTAATGGTTCTATGATTCTATGATCTTCCTGGATTCTGTTAATCTCCAGCCATTTCTGAGCAGCACTTAGGCTGGCTGCCCTTGCAGTACAATAGGAGATACTGGGAAGTAACAGATGATTTTCAAAACGGTAAATCCCTTCCAGCTTTAAAACTTTCTGCTGGGACGAAACTCATCTGCTGACCTATATATATATAACAGCGACAAAACTGTTTGATCAATACTTGAAGTATGTCAAGACTAGTTAAGCATCTTTTTTTAAAATCTTCAACAGCAAAGACGACTATACAAATTCCTCTCAAGATAGGCCTATAACGTTGCTAAACATATGGTAGACATAAAGATACTGAATGTATCCGTCTAGGAAATAATCTCATCTGTTATGTAAAAATATATTTAGAGAAATGTATGTCACAATTTTTTGCCTCCAATACAAAGCACATGCTGAAATGTGTTTGGAATATCAGATGAGGTTCTGAATGTTTACGGATTATAGAAGATTGATGGACTGTCAATGGGCATACTGCCCTCAGCCATCACAATAAAGTACTTCCTTCAAGGAAACAGACATTTTTAAACTTCAGCAAGGTTTTAAATATCTTTTTTGTAAGACAATTCATCAGTGCCCAAAGAACGGAAACCGTAGCCTTTGTTTTTGCCTCCTATTTCACTTCAGTCTCCTGAATCGTGGGTGAATATGAACTACCATTTGCATGGATAAAGCTGCATAAGCGGTGTCTCCATTAAGACTGATATTGAGATTTCATAACACTGTCACGGTGACAAACATTTTAACCAAATTAAAGAGAATGTACTTTCCCTCCCTGTACAGAATGTGTGTAGTGATGACAGTGTTGCACAGGCTACAGATCTGAAAGCCAAAACCAAGCTCAAAACCACGTCTTTGCCATCAAGGCAAGAGTTTCAGGAAATTAGCATTTCTGTAATTCTGTCTTTCAGCTTCTTTTAGATGGACAAGAAGTTGGATACACATGCCTGTCATTACCCTTCAGGTTTACATGTCCCCTTTCACTAGTAGTAATTTA
Organism: Phaethon lepturus; assembly: GCF_000687285.1. Lineage (NCBI taxonomy): Eukaryota > Metazoa > Chordata > Aves > Phaethontiformes > Phaethontidae > Phaethon > Phaethon lepturus. The sequence continues at coordinate 84,507 of NW_010543937.1, read as the reverse complement.
AGATGTTTATCTGTTTACCAATGTTCTCTATTTTCTCTCAAAACGATATGTAAGTGAGATTAATAGGTCCACAGCCAGATTCAGAGGCCTATTATGATCAACTCCTCCATTTAATAAAGATGGTCTCAGTAGGCACCTAACAAAATAGTATTTTCAATAGCTGAAGAATTTAGTAATTGTATTTAGGACTGTAAGACACCAACCTAGTAAATTATATTAATTCACACTATTAATTACTATTTTTGTTTCTACGAGAAGAAATGCACAGAAACACAGTATTGGAATGTTCACCAGTATCATCCTTCAGGGAGTCTTAAATCCTGTGTTAGCTTTTAATAATCAACGACCAGTTTAAAGTTTAGAGAGAAAATTACAGTTAAGCTCGCTCAGTGCGTTAACAGTGCATTTGTGCTAAAATTAATGTTTTCCTATTTTCTAGTCACATTTTCCTAGTCTACTTTTGCAGTATCTAAATAAGTTTTGTGTAAAGACTGTCTGATGTTTTCTGTTTTAATTCAATAGCTAAATTGGAAACAATCCAACCAACCCTTATTTGCACAACAGTCCGTTCTACCTAAGAGCAGTAATTCAGCATTGCCTCAAATGCAGCCTGTGCAACAATGAATCCATGATTTGTATAGAAGAAATCACTAGGCTTCCGTTTGATTATATTTGCTTTCCTTAACTTTTAAGGAGACATAAATATATAGTGGCCAGCATATTACATGTATTTTCTTAAAGTAAGATTGACTTTCCAAATTTTAAATAAAGTGGATTTAAGAGCGTAGTTATGTTTCACATTTGGAATCCCTAGTGTCCTTCTAGGTTAATATTGGCCCAAAGCTTTTCTTATCAGTATGGACAAAATGTGATCCTGTCCAGTGATAATGAGCAGTGGAACTATGCACCATTTTTAATTAAAAGGCAAAGTCTGAAATCTGCAGGCAAAAAGGTTTTCCTCCTGCTTTCACATAAACAAGTTCAACAGTTGCAAATCTGCATTAAAAACACATGATTTATTATTTAGATAACGAGACCTATATCAATACCAGGCACCTGTTAGATAACTATGCTACAAACAACTTCTTCTCCCAAACAGTACTGAATAATTAAATGAACAATTACAGCAATAATCTTGCTACTTGATTGCTTGGAAAAAAAACAACTTCCATCTTTCTTGTGAACTTCCTCCCATTCATTTAGCTACGCAGAAAATGGTGGGTGTGCAGGAATTTCTCGCACACCTTAGTTTCTATATTTTAGCAAATCTGTGCCTCTGTGCTCGTGCAATTACTGAACCGATTTACATCACAGCAGTTCCTATCCCCTTTGTAACTACTTCTTGTCAACAGCCATGGTAGGGCTCATTCTAGATCCATCTGTACAACCGATTATGACCTTGAATACTTTCATAAGAAAAAACAATTGTAGTTATCTTCCATACATTAGAAGAATATTTATAGTATAGCACGTTGTTTTTGAAAGAAATTTCAACTGGTAGTACAATTGCATATCCTTCACGATAAACTATCATAATGCAAGAATAAAATATACAATATTTATATATGCTTCTACATGTATATCTCATGTAATTATTTCCTGAAGTTCAAAAGAAGATGTTCGACTATCTTTTCACAGAGTTGATAGAAAAAAAAGTTATGCCCTAGTTGAAAAAAAGACTTGATTCTGTAGTCCTCCAGGAAAAAAAGAAAAATACCCAAGTCCTTCAGACAGCTAACTAGCCTGAGTGGTAACTACAGTCTACTGTGCCTATTTTGGACTATGCTGCACGTCTTGTATTTATTTCTCAACACACAGTTCTGTAAAAATGAATCATCAAGTCACGCATACCTTTCTCAGACGTATTGCTGTTAAAGCTAACTGGACCTGTGCCATATGGCTGCATCCTTAATAAAGCAAGTTGTAGCACAGCTGTTTGGTTAAAGTGAGAAATTCGAAGAGACAAAATTCTGAGCTGGCAACTCCTTGGAGGTTTTAGTAAGTATAAGGCATCATGTTTTGTTTTGCTGTACAAGTTGAGGGTTGTATTGTTCAGGATGACAGGCTTGCAGGTAAAGATTAAGGTCCCTATCCCATTTCCATTGGAGACAATTTACTGTGAATACTTCAAATTAAATAGGAGGGGTCCTATCTTCTAAGCTTAAAAAAAGAGGAAGAAATCTTTAAATTTTATAGAGGTCAGAGAATTTTTTCAAGATCAAAACATTTAAGTGCAAAGAGATGAGAAATACTTTTTTTTTTGCCATTTCATACATATATAATCAGATCACACTACCTTCTTTGGCCCCAGTTTGTTCCCTCAATCCATTTACACAAAATGATGAAACCAACCAAAATTATGTTCTGTGTAGCACCATGAACTTGGAAGTCCTCTAAGTTTCTTACTGATTAGTCATTACAAAATACCAGCTCCTCTGAAGTTAATGAGTTACAAAACGAACCCTTAAACAGATAAATGTGTGTGTAACTAGAACGCATATACAGTTCTAGGCTGATCCTTAAACAGACGAGATCCTGTTATGTTTAGTAACGTCTAGGCACACTATAAGTAGCCATATGACATTTTGCCGTCACGGCAGTTGCTTTATAAAGAGAAGCACATGGAACACATACTTACTCTGTCTCCTTTAGGACCTGCAGGGCCATGGGGACCAGCTGGGCCATCTACACCCTATGAAAGGAAACAAAGAGGGTAAGAGAGAGGTCTTGTTTTTACAAGTCTTTAGTTTTACCAGCTGTCTTCTAGCCAAGGACTAACATGGAATCAGTCTTCACTGGTTGAAAATTCAGACTTAATTGTGATGGGACCTGGCCAAATAAATCCATTTGGCTTTTAAAACCACCTATAAGCTCTCCTGTTACAAGGTAAGCCATCTTTCTTCCAGTTGGATTTTACTTTATTCATGGAGGTCATCAGATTTACTAAGATTTTAAGTTTTTTGAAAGAATAAGAGTCAAAGATTTTTATTTTAAAAACTTCTATTAAAGTTTTTAAAACTGTAACTGTCCACCTGTAAAGTGGACATACCTGTTGCAGTGATCAATGAGAAGCTTATAGAGGCCTTCAAATACATAACTCCACGCTTCTTTCACTTTATCCATTTCTTTATCATTATGAAAAGCAAATAATTTAACATTTATGTTAAATTTGAGAATGCCTGCAGCAGGACCCCAGCACGCCTGCATTCATTTCACTGATTCCATATTAGCATTAAACAAGGACGTCTCCCTGTGTAAACCAAATCCCTAACCTTACTCAGGAAAATATGCACCCCAGCCAAGGCAGTCATCCAACCAAAATTCAAAACCAAACAGCCTTTTTAAGATTCAGAGCTCATTCTGCAGAGAATTACATTCTCCTTCCCCCACACATTGCCCTAAGAGTCTGCTCGAAGCCCCATCTCATACAGCACGGAAAATGCCTGCGGCGTTTGGCCTTCCTTCCTCCGTGCCGTCCGGAGCCGCTGGAAAGCACACGGACTCAGTAACGAAGAGCGACACAGAAAGACGAGGGACTCACCCGGGGTCCTGGCTTTCCGTCTAAGCCAGATGCTCCCTGTGTGGTTAGGTGGAAGCATGGATGATGGGTGCAACACGAATGACAAGAACGTGAGATTAGTAAGTGGTGCTGATGAAGAAACGTAATTCAAACGTACAGTACAAGTTGCGACAGGGTTCTGGAATGGGTATCACATTACTACAGCATGTTAGTTAAAAATTCACATCAAACATCAAGAGCCTGATTCTGTTCTCACGTTAGTGTAACATCACTGACCCACTCCTGCCCTTCACGTCACAGTATATTAGATCAGAATAATGTCTCGCTATAGGAGTGCTATAAACACCAGATGCTGGGGTGTTTTTGAGCCTTAACACACAAATATTTACTTTGTAATTTACTTGCATGCTTTCTAATTTGTAAATAACGACAGTACTGAATACTATACTACACAAAGGAAGAAAAATGTGTGTTAAGCGCGACAGGAAGTATTTAAGTGCAAGAATACTGCATTATGCAGCCAGCAAAATCTGGATCCTGACTACAATGGCCTCATTCATTTCCAAGAGCCCGGGAGACAATCACATTTCCTGTTTTCCCAATATACTCCCAGTTCAGAGCACAGTCAAGGGCTGGAAGTGGGCAGCACCCGGCACTTCGGGCTATTTGCTTCAGCATCCTTGGGGACGGGATGACCTCTGGTGGATTTTATGCGAATAACAGAGCAGCAGAGAAAGATCTGCTCGACTATCCCAGCCCTGCTGGCAGTAATGTTGGCCCTAGAGGGACAAAAACTATTCGGGACATAGGAAATAATCTGGACCAAAGAAAAAAACAACCAACCAACCCAATCGATCCCCAACCCCACAACACATTAACAGTGAAAATGAGCCATTTTTAGAAAGTCAAACACTTGGACTTTGCTCCTTAAAATGACATTTAAAAAAAACAGTAGCAGGAGCAAGACAAAATCTATATAAATTTGAAAAACTAATGACATATTTTGCTCTGGGTTAGAACAACATTTCTGGCAGAACCAAAACTTTCTTCGTCCTTTTAGCCATCTTCAGGGGGTTGGCTCAGACCTCCAAACTCCCTCTCTATATAGCTGTAACTGTCGACTTGAAAATTATCTTTCTTTCTTCAAAAAAAATGAAAATTCTCAGTGAAGTTGACCTTGTCCAGAAGCATAATTCTTGAAAATATTAATCAGAGGTGTTTGGATTCCTTTGGTTCAACTAAGTCTTTTTCCTCTATTTTACTATTAACAATGTGATCACATGGAGTAATACTCACATTAAAAAAAAAACCCAAGAAGGAAAAATGAACTCTCCTTGTGAGGAAAAAAATAAAACTAACTATTCAGAGTGCTTTCAAACACACAAAGTAAGCACACAAAGTCTTTCTTTTTTGTCCACCAAGTCTTAAGAACCATACTGTTTCCACATGAAAATTTATTTTTAAGGTCCTACATTTCTTTCTAAGACAAAAATTACACAAAACGCTCAGAATGCAAATTTTCTGGAGGCAAAAGTAACAATCCACCATCCCTAATGAATGAGAAAAAAAAAATTCCCTAAAACGATATTAAACTTTCCTCAGTTAGACTTCTCCATTTTAACTGCAGAAGTGCAAACAGAGGAAGAATAACTGAAGAGACAGGGGGGAAGAGGGAAGACTCCTTTTTTAACGTAAACACCGTACAACACTTAAATAACAATATGACTAATGTAATGGGGGTGATGGCATCCTTGTGACACTGAACACTCTCAACTGACACATAACAAAAAAAACCCCTGACGACACTGGGTGTTACAGGACATTACTTTGGACGATAGCACAGATTTGAGGTAAAACAAAACAAGACTGATGCTCTGCTCTAACATGGTATATTCTATGTATGCTGTTGAGTAAACCAGAGTTGTTCATCAGGAGCAGAAAGAGAAGTTTGTGATTTGCACTGAGATTGAATAGTTGGCTTTTTTTACTTACTGGAAGACCAAGGGGCCCTCTGTCACCCTTTTGACCTGGTTCACCCTTCAATCCTTTAAGACCATTTAACCCTGGTTCACCCTAAATGTAAAAGTATAAATGCCATATTTTGGTGCTATAATGGGTGTTTAAGCTGGGATAGAAGAAGCCAGTCTCAAAAATGGCTGCAAATTCCAGTTTGAAACAAGGACACAGATTCAACCTTCTCAGCTTACTGGCAATTTACATACTGGTATAGTACTGGGCAAAAGCACTTGGGAGGTGTCTGCTAGAGATTTAAAATCTGTGTGGAAAAAACTACAGGAAACTTATGAGTAACAGATTCTTTTGAATCGTTTCCTAATAATTATCACTATAGTTAGATGGTTTGAATTAAGCATGAGTTTCAGGGGTTTTTGGAATTTCCTCAAATCCCATAAACCACCCTATTCAGATAATTCAAAGTGAGACAAAACTTTCAGAAAAATAAGCCCCAAAACTGAAGGTTTCTGCAGTGGGATCTCCTGAAAAGCACATTTTGTAAGGAAGCAATATGTTTTCTTAGAGCAAACTGGAATTTGCAGCAAAATCTTACATAAAGATATTTTAAACCTTTAAGCATACATAATTAAACAGTGACAAATTAAAAGAAGCACTACAGGTTATACAATGCCAAGCTATTTGGGAGGTCCATAGTTTCTGTGTTCATACAGAGAAGTTTAAACAACATAAGAAATTACACTTGTCTTGTGATTGTTAAATTATGCATAGGCTATTACATTAAGCATCACTAAGAGGATAATTAATGGTGGGCTTGGAGTTGCCAATAAATCATTCTTGCATCATAAGAAGTACCTCAGCTCGAGGGCTGCCCAGTCAAAAAGAGTACTAACCATGCCTGCCTCTCTTGGGAAACAGAAATACACGGGTATTTCATTCAGGCTGCTCCCCACGGCCTTGTTCCTAGGTTTCCCTTTGATGTATTACGTTACCTTATATCATATTCGTATTTCTTGTAAAAAATCTGAATAGAATCTAGTCTGCTGCTTTAAGTAACTCCAGACATCCTCTGCCTGCTTTGCACCCTGCCTAAGTAGCCTTTTCTTCATATTTCTTCTATTTGACTCAATGTGACTTTCAGAGTGGTAGCACTGAAAACACTGAAGTTTTGGAAACAGACCTGAGAAATCTCACAAAAGACTGAGTCTCAGGCCAAAAGACTGAGGTAAGGCAGGGCTGGTGCTAAGATGGAACAGACTTGACTTCAAAAAATGATTTATGACTCAGGCTTCTTGCGCCAAAGTAACACCAACAGTCTCATAAGGAGTCAAACTTCTGATTTTCTGTCTCACACCTTAAAAACATAAAACCAAACGCAAAAACTAAACCAAAAAATGCCTCTCTTATTTTTTGAGAAAGGTGCATGTGATTAGGGAGCCATAATGATTAAAATGATCATGCCTGACAACACCACTATCCCTATCCTAGTTATGCTATGCTATACTGTCACACTGAATTTTAGTTTACTGCTGATTACTGAATTAAAGCACAAATTAAAATATTCCAGCTCTGCCAAAATCCCCTTCCTTCCTCCTGAGTTCTTTTCATGGGCTTAGAGTCCCTACAGTGTATCTTCATGTACTATGCTGTGGAAAATGTTCAAATAGTATTGCAGACCTGCCTGATCAGGGATTCCAGGTTGGAAAACATGAAAATACACACATGAACTTGTGCTGTGGAACTTGCATAATATGCAAAGGAACCGGTCAGCAAAGTACATGGCACCTAAGAAGGTGAAAGGCCATTCATACCGGAAGAAGTAGGAGATGCAAGAGGGCATAAATGAAGAAGAGTTTATTTGATTCCACTTCTTGAGTGTATACCACACTTCTGTGTTCAAATGTAATTCCACTTGCAAGTGCAATGGTAACTTGCCCATAAATAGGACACTAAATAATTTGGTGTCACATCACAAATATTAATACAAAAATTGGATTCGGCCAATGCTCAGGAGAAATACCAATCAGAAACAATCAAGGAAAACTCAAAAAGATTTTAAGCTGTTAGTATTAAAATCTGCTTTAAGGTTTAAGAATATCAGATACATTTATTAAATGAGACAGAAGACAAAACATAGCTGCATGCATTAAAGAACAAAGCATGACACTTCACAGACATCAAGAACATGACTATTCAAGACAGCCACTAATTTACCTTTGGGCCAGGCAGTCCATGAGGTCCCTGGAAATAAAGATACCATTTTTCATTACAAATATATGCCACAAATTTTTAAGAGTTTGTTGCTTTATAGGGGTGCAAGTTGCACCTGTACTTTTGCCCTCACAAATGAAATGCACCTGCCAAATACAACTGTAAACACCTGATTCAGAGAATGAACCAGACCACTAGTGTTTAATGCTAACATAGGCAGGTGCAATTTGTTTCTCTACTTCCTATGAATTTTAAGACCTGCAGCAAAGATCCTAAAATAACCTCTTTAAAATCCCTCTTTAATGGTCACATACTCTCATAGCACTTCTATTCAGCAGGCATTAAAATGACAAGAGGGCTTAAGCATTTTCTAGCCGCGCTCTTCCGCCCAAGCTTACCATAGGGCCTGGAGGACCATGTGGTCCTGGTGGTCCAGGTGGTCCTATCATCTACAGATAAAAAACAATGGCATTAAATCATGCAGAATAAAGAACTCCCTCACAAATACCGAAAGTCAGACTGACTCTTCTGTTGGCAAGCGCTTACGAAGATAGCAAGGCAACAGTGTACATTGACAGCGTATCTAGAAAGGGTTTTAGGAATGGGAATTATTTTGATTTGAAAGACAGGGTACCTGAAGCGTAGATTTGCCTGTGCCATATGGCAGCATGCCTGCCTCCTGATTCTTACTCCTAGGGTCCACGATACACTTTAAGACATTATGGGGGGAAAAAAACCCCTCACTAAAACAAACAGTACCGAGCAGAGATGCTTGAACTTCTAATATTTTATGGTATGTGCTCCTTAGTTGTCAGAAAGAGAAGACGATGTGTGATTTTATTCCTCCCCAGTATTGATGAATGGGAAAGATACTAAATCCAAGCTAGGGTTTGGCATATTTTCAAAATTGCCCTTTGTCTCTCCTTTTATTTCATTTAGCCCACTTGTACCAAGAATTCCCTAAAGCCATTAAAATAGGTAATCACGTTGCGCGGCATTTAGTGCATGCACATTATGTGCTGGTTTTCTGTGTTCCTAACAAATCCATGGAAGAGAATGTCAGATGATATTTACAGTTTAATATCACCTCTCTTCGTGGGTTTAATCCCAAAGGGCTGTTATCATAACCTGCAAGGT
>NW_010543937.1:73125-75654 GCF_000687285.1 Phaethon lepturus | reverse complement strand
CCCCCTCTGCTACTTTAGCCATTGGTGATGGCAATAGTGGCAACAAAACGAGCTTGAAAGATGAGACAGAGATTCCACCATCTGTGAAATCTCCTGCAAACTGAAAGCCTTGTTAGTGAAAACAAGCAGAACAAGAAGAATAAGTTATTGAATTAATTTGTAACCAATTAATTTCCATTTCAGAGACAGACACTCAGAGATCTAGGGTGCCTAGCGAGTCCTGCAACGGCAGAGGGTAAACTCTTTGACTCCCCAGAGCTACGGCTCCAAATACCTAGGGCATGTCACCACTGACAAGGTAGTGGTAGTTAACTTCTGCTCTGAGGTTTCCTGAAGTTATTGTGTGGTAAGGGTTTGTTTGTTTGTTTGTTTGTTTGTGTGGTGTTGTTGTTTTGTTTTTTTTTAAATGCCTTTACAATGCTTTGAAAAATCAGGAGAATGTCTGGTCACATAAAACTAGTCTCTATCCTGGGTCACATGTCACTCACTACTCCTGACATTGCTGAAGACAGTGTAGTCTGGTTCTCACTGGACTTCCTGAGATCCCCAGAATACAAGGCGTTGAGGGAGATTTTTTTTTTTAATCGCTTTTATCTCTCTATTTTATCTTGCAACACATTTATCTTGTGATTCATTACAGCACCAGAAGGCTTTCATTGAAGTGAGCAGGACTGTTGTTCATAGTGAGAAAACAGAACAGGATTATATCTTCAGAATTTCTTAGAGTGTTTAGCTCTATGACCAGAAGTCCATTCATTCTCAAACAGGCAAGTAATTATTCAAAGAAGAAAAATATTTTGAAAGTTCAAGAGTAGGAACCATCAAGGGTGTCAGGAAAGATCAGTCATGGACATGAAGCATTGTTCAGAATCAAAAGCTGGAGAACCATTGCTGGACTACTATGTTCACTGCAACACCACACTGAGACTTACTGAAGGACCTTGGGCACCAGGCAAACCAACATCTCCTTTTTCGCCTTTCATACCATTGGCTCCCTACAAAATCATTACAAAACAGCATTTGTAAATGGCTTTAATCTTATTAGTAATCAATCTAGAAATGACAGTATTTCTTTGCAAATAATTATATTTTTTAAAAAGAATAGTACAGCAGACATATAATGTAATTGCTTTTTTTAAATGTTGATGTTACTTTATTAATAACTGTTAACAAATGTAAAGGTATGTTTTTGTATTGTCAGCTATCAACTGTGGCAAAATATAGATGACGTAAGTCCTTAAGTTGGCATTCCATTCATGATATATTGTAGTATGGATACATATTTGGAATTTGTTTCCAGTTTTGCTGAGAAATTTCATTCAGAGAGAGATATATATATGTATATAGGAATAGAAAGATTGCGTCCAATAAATATTGACGCATTTCTTCTCTCTCCTCAATCTAAGTCATTTGAAATCCCTGACAAGTATTCAAAGCATAGCTCCTTTCTTCTACAAGCTACACTTGCCCAGGTTGTGCTATACATTACAAGAGAGGTACAAATCTCATCAGCATCCCAACTAATCTCTCTCTTCCCAAAGCAATATTGTGTTTGACCATAAGTGGAATGAAAAATTCTGACATCTTACACCTCCTCCTAGATTAGCTGCAGAACAATTTCAGAATTTTCCTCCCCAGTGCTTTCTGCCCCATTTGCAATTTATCAGCACTGTTGAAAATTCCTGATAGTGAAAGAGAGAAAAAAGGCAAGTATTTTAGCTAAAATTAATTCGTTTTTCATACTCACTGGCAGGCCAGGCAGTCCAATTCCTCCCTTTTCTCCAGGCATTCCAGGATCACCCATATCTCCTTTTGAGCCTTTAGGACCCTAAAATATGTATTTAGTTAGCAAGTCATGTGTAAAAAAAAACAGAGACACCAACAGAATTCTAGCTTTGATCCTAATAAGCATAAGTCATTCTATGGATTGACCTTTGTTATTGATATGTAGAAATGCAGCCATTATTAGACCGCAGAGTATGCAGCAACACAATAATGATCTTTATTAATTACTGTCACTATGTTATTATTTAGATTATGAAATCTAAGCTACAACTTGGGATCACAGAACTAATATATAATATAAAATAACCTATGGTTGCTCACATGATCCGCACTACATGTGTTACGCATAATGTACCTGCTCCCCGTCAGCTCCTGGACTTCCTGGAGATCCTGGTTCACCCTGTAAAAGAGAAGGATTGGATTATCTGAATTGTCCCAGACATTAGAGGAAAGAGGCAGTGCTAAATGAACTAAACTGATTAGTAATGTCTGAGATTAGTAAATAGCCATAATTAACAACAACAAAACCAGAAAACATTCCATCAAAATGAACAGCATATATACCATACCTTTATGCAACATGTTGACTAAATAGACCTGCTGATTAGGCCAGTACGCAAACTTTGTCTTGTAGAAAGAAAAAAAGAAAACCCAGAAGCCTGGTGAAAGACCCCAATCCAATGGAAACTTTGTCAGTTACTGTAATAAATATGGAACCATGGCTCTCGATATATGTGGAGTAGA
>NW_010543937.1:22121-73094 GCF_000687285.1 Phaethon lepturus | reverse complement strand
CTTTCCCTAGCTAATATAAATCACCCAGTGAAGGAGTTTACATTCACATTGCCCTATAACTGGTTCCTGAATAGCATTCTCCAAGGCAGCAGGTTACATTGATGGGCAGAGACTATGATATCAGAAAAAAACTCCTGTAAGGTTGAATTCTGCTTTACATCATTAATTTTGAATGGGAATGCTCACCCATATGAAGGAACACAACCTCTTCCATTCTCCAATTCCTCCGTGTTCTACAACATACTCCAGGCTGCAGAAATGCTGGGTAGATCCGAATGTAGAAAGCCATTTCTACACACTTAACAGTGTATTCTGTTATCAATTTTCTTGTAGAAGAATGAACCTGGTTTCTCAGCATTTCCCAAAACAATTAACATGTATAATGTGATGTATTGCCATATGATACCTTGGATGAAGCCTAAAACTGAAATGTCTAGTATTGTTATTGAAGAAATACATATTTTTTTTTAAGTATAGGCAAATTCATTATTTAAATTTTATAGAACAGTGTAGAATATGGTATTCTTTGTGTGGGGCTGCTCACTAACAGTTTTGGTACTGTGCATAGCACCAGCCAGGCAGGATTAGCAGGCTTGGGTTTACAGTAAGGCTCCTGCCCACGTGTGCACATTTTAATTTGTGCTGAGATTAGAAAATACTGTGCTTATTTGGGTGGGCATCACTGTAATATAAAGCTGCATTCACACGCACTCATAGCGTGGCCAGTGGGGCCTTGCACACAGTTTTGTCTGCCCCATTCCCACCCAGCCAGAAGCGATGCATAGGAGCCACTGTCCAGTTGTGCAGCTACTTTGCAGAAGTCCTAGGCAATAGCCTCAGCGCAGATCCATGGGGGAGATGCTTCTGTCCTGTTTCAGTACTAATTAATTTTGCTGGTTGTCAATTGAGCATCTGTGTGTGGCAACTAAACAAAGCACCTCTTCCGGAAAGCTAGGACGCAAAGTTTGAAACATGCTATATTCAGTAAAATTACAGCTAAATATGCTATACAGGAGAGCTCCATATACCTGAGTGCACACATCCATTAAAAAACCCCGAAAATACCTCCACCTTTAAGACACGATGGGTAAAATAAGGACGATCACCTTTGGCCCTTGCAGCCCTTGGGGTCCCGGTGGTCCTGGTGGCCCCTAAACAGAAACATACAAACCTCTCAGCATTTAAATAAATCCCTGCAGGACTTGCCGTGTAAACACAGGCTGAGTGTTAATATAGCTACTGTAACAAAACAGGCTGGATTTTTATGACAAGGGGAACGAAGATCAGTTATGGACAAGTTGTTAATTTATGACAGCTCTCGACAACCAGAAGGGTACCACAAAAAACAAGGTTAAAATAACAGTACAGCTCATATTTTATAATAAAGTCCTGCTGCTCCCAATGATGAAATAGCAAAGCTCCTCTTAATGGCAGGGAGACCAAAACTCACCTCAGCCACATTTGCCAGCCCTCACATCCTGACCCAAAACAACCCTATGTCAGGAGAAACCTCCAACTGATTGCAAAGAGGATTCTGCTAAAAGATGTTAAGTGCACTTGGGGATACCCAGTGCTTTGTGAAATTGCTATGGAGTAAGTTGTAGTTATTTCTTTCATTTCTAACTCAGGCTGTGGACAGAGTGTCATAGATCAAATATTGATCTGGATGGTGCAGAGTGGGAATGCTTTTAAATAAATTTTGTTTTTAAATCCCTTCCATTAATATAAAGAGAGCATTTATTCAGATGGGAAAATAGGACTAACAGCAATCTCACAGAGAAGAACTTGAAACAAAAAGAAGAATAAAATAATTTGTTTATACCAAGTCTGCAGTTTTAAGGGAAGGCTGAACCTGCAATACTACAAGCATCTCCTAGCTGGTATCAGTATTCTCAGAAATTGTGTCTGGCCTGTTGTGGCTAAACCTCTCACAGAAATTGGCTGGAGTAAGAGCACTGGAGTGTTCAGTCCTCTGCACGTTTTGGGGACAGGTGCTAGAAAATTTATCTTTATTTCTGAATGATGGGACATGAGAATTCCTCATACTTGGGCTTTCTACTTAGCTTTACTTACTTATAGTTAACTGAGACAGGCCTTTTTTCAGAAAATATTTAATTTGCATCTGGTCTGAAAACTCCCAAATGAAGTTTCTTCACAAGCCAATTTGAAAGAACTTAATTTCTGCTCTGAAAATAAGGTTGAAAATAGAAAATTGGTACTCAAATGCTGCTTCATGTTTTTGTTTAACTCCCACATAGACACACAGAGATGACACCAAGAATTCCAAAGCAGCTATGTGCCTAGGTGTGTACCTACAGAAATACGGAGTTCTGTATTTGCCTGGTCTCCTACTTCAGCAAAATGAAGTTTTGCAATTAATTCAGCAGGAGCATAGCTGGTTCCATTGCTGAATGGCTTTCAACAATGGGTTCTCTGTTATGGGAACACTGAGCAAATAAATACATACATGTGATGATGAACCAGGTCAGTGAAGGCATGTCCTGAACTAGCAGAATTATGAACATGCTACAATACAAAGGAGAAGTTCTACAACACACAGTAAGTCATGCAATAGGAATTTACCGTGACAGTCAGGGTGGCAATCCTCTGTTGGCAAAATGTATTAATAAGACACACCATTACCAGAATTGAACAAGGATATAAATTATTCTGCTTGCTACAATTATCATCACCACAAAACCTATGCTGCATCTGGGAAACACCATGCCTCCAAAAAACATGAGTACAAACCATATTAACCATAACTCCCAGTGTTGTACTAGTTAGTTGGCTTCTGTGGCAATGAGGATTCTACAAGACTGCAGGTTCTTGTAAAATTTAAGAGAGCAAATAAATGATGACTAAATAGCAAAATCATAATAAAAGTCTTCCAAATGTTTTTTTAAACATTTTAAGAAAACACGATAAGTTGGTGTATTAAGTTGAGTAAAGGACTTGCCCTATGTTTTGCAATCTCTGCACGTTTTGCAGCAATGTTTAATTAATAAATACAATTCCTAGAGTGGCGATATAACATTGATTTTCATATAGAAATGAAGATGTACAAAAAAGATAAGTTCTAAATCCAAAACTGCTTGTCCACCAACCCAGTTATATGGACTACAATTCTACTTTAAATGTTTGGAAAGACAAAAGACGTTTTCATTATAGAAGGACACAAAATATCTTGACCTGCCACTATATTTTTGCCAAAGAAGAACCTAAAAGAAAGTAAAAAAGTGTTTAGAAGTCATTTAAATGCTTGTATATATTTTTAAACAAAGTGAAACACCCAAATGCTGCTGCTTGCACATGCTTTTCTATTGCCTGTGAAGAACGGACTGGCTTACACAGAACAAGAAATATTAAGCTTTTCTAATTGTTTTCCTATGTGCAAACAAAGGTTTGCAAATCTTCTATTTTAAGCTTTAAAAGAATCTCCACTTGCCAGTGCAACAATACATACTGTTGTCAAGAATCTGGAACCCGCTCAATACAAAGTACTTGGAAAAAAAAAAAGTTGTCTGACACACGGCTTTAATATATCGATGTCCTTTGTATTGTACATATTAATGGAAGTACATAAAGAACTTTAAAAATACTGAAAAATTCAGTTTATCTAGATATGAAAACCTAAAATAACCACTGCAAATTAATGGTTTCACGTTCACACTAACGGGTTCCTTTTCAGCAGCATATTCAGATTTTAATATCTGATCCTGTAGTTCCTGCAAAGGTTATACTTTTGCAGCTGCTGCCTGTTTCCTTAGAAAATTCTGCAGAATAGGTCTGAAAAGCAATTTCAATTGAGACATGAATTTTGTATCTGGTCCTCCAAGTGAAAGCCACATACACTCAGCAGGGGTCTTGCTTGAACTATGATGATAATTTTAAGATTGCAATTTTCAGTGCTGATGGACTAAGACATCTTATTGTCCACTGACACATGAGATTGAGTAGGAGGCACAAGGCAAAGTAACTAAATTGTTCTGAAGCTTCTAGGCTGCTTGATGATTTATTATTAAATTCTAAAAAAGCAGATAGGCAGCCCAGATCTTTCAAACTATTGTCAACTTCTTAAATCAGTAGGCTAAATTCTGTGCAAGTTCACAGCTCAGTGCTGAGAACTGAAAGCTCTCATTTGCTTCTATGGGAGAGCTGCAAATCTCAGAGCTCCTAAGAATTTGGCACTAGGAGACTTAGGAATGGGTGCTTGCCATCTGAAAGGACTGAGCTGGATTTGGCAAGGATATTGTCAATTGATCCTGTATAATCTTACTTACACCATCCTTGCACAGTCATTCCCACTAATACCAATTATTTGTTGCCCTGGATCAGAAAGTGATGACATTTGAAATAATTTACAATGGGATAAGGGCCTCCTAATCTGTTTCAACCACTGCAATAGGCTTTAGTCCTTTTTAAAGACTTCTTTCTGTGCTGCAGCTTTTCTGAGGAAGCTTGAAAGTAACACTGATGCCAGAGTAAAGATACGAAGACAGAATGCAGGAAATACAGGGGGCTAAAGGCCTGGTAAATCTTTGGTAATATGCAACATTCATTTCAGGCTACTTTAGGCACCTAGCTCAGAGAGTCATTTAAAAGACTGGAAGTTGTGCATTTGAACTCCCTTAAGAGTAAACCAAATGAGACAGATATAATGCAGAGCCTCACAACATGCCTATGTAGACTTCATAGACACCACTCACAATGGAAGAGTGGACTTAGCCTTAAGGACATACAGCCTTTTAGATTTTAGTAAAGGCAGTGAGATATTTTTATTTTTCAAAAGAGTCTTGAAAACCAAATGACTGGCCAGACATCTATCTACTCCCACTGAGTAAATACAAGAAAAAGCAGTTCAGCGGCTTCAGTGAGAAAATGATCAGATGCACAATGAGCCAAATTCAGTCTTCAGTTGCACATAAGCACACCATTCACTTTGGTGGAGCTATAATGCACAGAATTTGCATCTGAGTATATTGCAATGTAAATCACCTTGACTGCAATGACATATGTCACCTTGGTACTTTGCTTTTATGCAAACACTCATTCATTCTTTTTGTAACTCCACTTTAATCCTCCACACTTTTCTGCACAGCAGTCAAAATAAGTTTTCTGGAAATGAATAGGTGGGCAGACTTGTGCTTGGTCTATTTAACATACTCAAGTTGCTGATTGAATCCACAGCTTGCTAATGGAACCATGTCACATGGTTTCCAAATCTCAAATATTCTGCTCTTTGCATTTTATAGGAAGAGGTGGAGGAAAAGGAGGAAAAAAAAGAAATGTCAATATTCTACTACATGAACTGAAAAGCAGACACTTCTGTTGAACCTGTGTATGTGGTATATTACATGAATTCAGCACTAAGCACCAGAGCCAGCAATGAATCAGCTTCATCTTCATTAGATGATGTCAATACTCTCCAGGGGAAATGAAACTAATTCACTCAGCTAATTGTATCAAGGAAACAGTTTGTCTAACACCAAACAGAAAACCTTGTTTCCAAATATAGAAGGAGGTTCCTGATAAATAAGCTCAGCAAATCTTTGCACACAATTTTTGTCAAGGTCTACACAAAAGAGAAATACAATGCCATCAAACTGCCTTTTCCCAGACCAGACTAAGCCACTCCAGCCTGGTTATGTTTGCATACCTGCAGAGCTTCATGGATATTGCCATTATAATCAATTATCTCTGTTGCACCTTGATCACCCTTCTGTCCAGGTGGTCCCTGTAATATATTTTCCATAAAAATTTGAGACACCTGCCAAAGACTATTCTAGACACTTAAATACTGACACATGCTTTGACTTGATTGTGCAGTGTTGGAACCTTGTTGTACTTACAGTATGTTACAACAAACCACAAAAGTTAGCATTAAACTAAAGACTGTTTTTAAAGGAAAACAATTTTTTAAAAAAGATAAATATAAACAAGAAAGTCAGTACATGGTGACTTGTGCTGCAGTGGGAAAGCAAGTATATGAAACCTTTGAGGTCAAGTAATTAAGTAGTTCCTATACTCTATTTCTGTTTTGGTCGTGAACAATGTCAGAACATCTGGCATGTAACATCCTGCCCATGAACTGTGAACAGGAGACTGCTTCAACTAGTAGCAAGGGCTGTTATTCATATTAAAGGCCAGTTAGCAGCACACGTTCCACCAGAGTCAAGTGCTGAATTTCAGCAGGTTAACTGGAGTTGCTGCTAAAATTTCAATTCATAGTGTGGACTGAACCTAAGAGTACAAAACCAAAAGCTGAAATGAGAAGTAGACTTACCCGTGGGCCTGCAGATCCTGTGTCACCTCTGTCACCTGTATCACCCTATGTAAAAATGATATTTGAAAACAGATATGCCATTTGAAAATCATGTAATTTTTCCCTTTTAAATATCTTTACCTTAAATAAACTGGTTTAAAAGGCCTCTCATCATTAACAGAATTAATTAAAGGAAAAATTCCTTCAAAATCTGTGTAGTGGCAGGCTTGACAATGACGCGTTTAGTTCTGCATGAGTTGTTACAGAGTGCTGTATTGGTTTGGAATAAAAAATCCCAAAGAACCAATAAAAGACAGATTACTAATTAAGTAATTTATATAACTTCTCTATGTTTAATGGTGCTATTATCAAAAGCTTTAAGAGAAAGCTAGAATGCAACCTCTCAGTCTGAAAACATTCAACAACTCCTTCGAAGGTGTGTTTCAAAGTGTATAAAATTTTCTTTCTGCAATCATGACTCCACTAAATTTCTGAACTGCCCTGCTCTGGCTTGTTACCTCCCCTACAAACACAACATTACTGTCAGCACTGTCAGCATTAGAGTTCCTTCACTCCCTTACTGCAACATGCTTAAGATCTTTACCATGCACACAGCTTTTTCTTCCTGGCTATTAGTGATAAGTTTCAAGTGATAGAGGGAATTGCAAACATGGATGCATTCATAACCCAACATCCAGTGTCTACAACTCATTTCATTTCACAGTCACTTTCATCGCAAGATCTTATATTTTTATATTACTTGAAATTAATTTGGGTAAGAAGGGTAATTTTTGCTCCTCTTGAAATCTATAAAACTTTGGTACAAGTCAGGGAAAAATGATTAATTCATCAGTGCTAATAGAAAACACAGAAAACAGAAAACTTTCATGAGGTTAATGAAGGAATATGGAGAGCAGGCTCATGGCAGGACATAATCAAGGTTGTGCCGTCTGTCTTTCCTTTCAGTGTTGTCTTGGCAGCAGCTAGCGAACATGTCATTGGAATTGTTAAAAAATGAAGTTCCCAAGCACTAGATTGACTTCTGTGGGCCAGATTTTCAAGACAGGCACGTGGGTAAAATGAAAATTGCATAACCTTTTTTGATAAAAAGGGAATTAAAGGGGATATCTCTATATTTTTGGTGCATTTGGAAGATGCTCAGGTACTATAGGCAAACGAGAGGCTGATTTACTCTGCTACTCTCACTCTGATGCTTTAATCCCCTCATCAGCTCCCTCACTTTCAAATGTTTCTTTCTGGTGAGAATGAATGACGTTAAGTGGCACTTATTTAATCATATCCTTAAGCACCGTGAATGGTCTGCTCTTCAAGGACCTTACAAGTACTGCAAACAGTATCCTACCAGCCTACATTGTCCTCTCATCATTATTCTGACAGTAGACTCAGTAATTGCCTAAACAAATCTATTTTCATTTTGCTTTTACTCCATAATATAACATGGAGCCCAGTGAGCAAAATATTTGCACAGCAGATAAAGTAATAGGAAAATCGTATATTTTATCTCCTCTACATATATGTGAATCAACTATATCTATACAGAGATGGATGGATAGATAGATATAATCAAAGTAGTTTTTTTAAAGTAAGTAAACCAGTCATGTAGCCTACAAGTCTTGCCTTTGTAGGACTTCTGGACATCATATTTGAGCTCACAGTACATGGAATACTGCTGATTCCTAACTCACTGAAGTGTGGATCCACAAAATTATTGCAAAACCTGATTAAATCTCCACAGATATAGCCAGGTGTTTATTCCTGGCATGTGGGAGGACTAAATGACATTAATTACACAGAGAGAAACCAAGTTGCATGGGGAAAACCAGAGCAGAGTGGAATAGGTGTTATGACAGAAAAACAACTAGAATCACAGTGTTTAAAACACACTGGATTCAACTCTAATAGCTAAAGCTGGAAGTCAGAAGGTTTCACATATAAAGAACACTGCAGACTGTTACAGGTTCTTTTAAAGAAAAAAGTGAAGTTTCTGTGAAATGTTATGAATAATTTATCCTAAAAATCATTGTGTCAATTACTCTACTATAGACAGTTTCTTTACTACTAACCTTTGACCCTTTCGGGCCTCTAGATCCGGGTTCACCTGTTTTCCCCTGTTTGAGGAAGATAGGAGAAAAGTGATAGAGGAATCAGAGTACAGAGAAAAAGAAATCGTAACGACTAACTACAGTATGGAACAGCAGAAATATTTCATTTTATATGAACAAGATAGCGAATCTGTAAAGGCACTGAATTTAATAGCACCCAGGGTAATATATTCTTTACCACCAGCATGAAAGGGCCACAGATTCCATCCTTCCAAAGGAGAAGTAGTATTGGCATTAGTAAAGAGTAGACATCATTAATACTGGTTTGCAGGAATGACCTATGTCATTCCATAGCTCCTGAAAAATGATAGCTAAGAGAGAGAGAAGATAGTTAAATATCCTAAAATAAGGTAATTAAAATAAAGTGTTACCACAACTTCTTTTCCCAATGGTTCAGGTGAATACAAATTAACTGGCCAAGGAGCCTTATTGTTTTCAAGATGTACTAGGAAAGGAAAACTCGACCGTATTGACACAGTGGAAAAGATTAAGACAATACTAAAATGTAGTTAGAATGATCTCTTTCTTACAGAGTTAGAAAACAGCATGCAAAATGGATTTTCTCTGCATTCAATAGCGACACTGGTCAAAGAGTTCAAACTTCGATGCTGAAAGTTAGGGACCTGGAGGTCAGGACTTAGCTGGAATGAATTAGGCTAACTCCATGACAGTGTATGTAGGTAGTGTCTTTACTTTGTAGACCAAATAAGAGTCCATTCAGACTGATGTTCCACAGCTGTGAGCACAAAACTGTCATTGTCTTCTGGACTGGAGTATTTGACAGCATTTCCATTTAAAAGCTCACATACCAAGTTTTTGTTCTATTTTTCGGCAGGAAAAGTATGTTCATAGGTGTAAAACTACCAAAACATTTACAATGTAAAATCAGACTGACCTTTGGTCCAGGAACTCCAGGTTCACCTCGTTCACCCTTCCCAACAGGGCCTGCCTCTCCTCTGTCACCCTATTGCAACAGATACACATACATCACAAAATACTGGGCAGTCTTCAGCACATCACCAACTCAGCATGACCAAAGAAACCAAACCATCAGAAGAATTTCAAGTTCAACTAGGACTTTTAACGGGCTGAGGAACTCTCCTCTGAGTAAATACAGTCTTCTTGAAGGTGAAAGAAGAGGGCTTCAAAATAGAAATGGCATTCATAAGGTATTTTTTTCTATATTCTGGAAGGACCAGAATAAAGATTCCCAGGCTGTGAGACTGTTTGTAGGATTCATAATATCTAACTTTGCCATACAGTGGCTAAAAAGAACCCCATAGGAAGAAAGAAAAATATTCATGTTCTGGTGGATCTGTATTTCCAGAGTCTGGTATGTAGTATCAAAGTTCTAATACCTGCAAACACTTTCAATCTTTTTTCTATAAAAAACATTTATGAAAATATAGTTTCTTCAGTCATGCATATTCTGCCTCTTGAACAAATAACTTTTAGGATGCTAACATGAACAAAGGCAATGGATGAACTTAAGTTATGAATAGACACAACATCTGCCTTCATATTGTTTGAGGGCATCAGTAACAAAGACACATGTATCATAGCACTGGCCCATGAACTGTAACTTTCCACATTTCCAAGCACTGTATATACTGTATTTTAACCTGAACTTAGAAATTCCTGGCCATTTAAAAAAAAACAGATTCTGAGAAAGCAGTTATGTTTCTGGAAAAAAGACTCTTACTTGATTAGTACAGTCTCAGTCTCTGGTACGTGCTGAGAAAGTTGAATTTGACATTGGCTCTAATGGCTTCACCCTTACCTTTGTTCCTGGCAGACCTGGCAACCCAGGTTCTCCTTGTGGACCAATGAAACCTGGTTCACCCTTTAAAAATACAATATGAGAGGAATGTTAGATTATGTATTTAGCAGTATGTAATTACAGTAACACAAGTTTCTTTTGGGTAGTATTTTCCCTGTATTGCTTACAGCTCTCCAGCTATGATGCAACAGTTATATAGTCACACTTTTCATCATGAGTAACTTCCAACAGCATAAATTCTTGTAGCAAGCCATCACACAGCCTATGAAATGCAAATGAAGCAGAAGGTGTCAAACACAGTTTTTAGGAGGTTGAGGACTGTTAATATGCAACCTGGACTATAACATAATATGCCAAACTAATATGAAAGCAAGTCTGAAGGCAGGAGGGGAGTTCTGAGTGGTGCCTAAATTTAAAAAGGGACAGTGCATTTCAGTCATACGTTATGAGGTATTTTTCTATTACAGCATGTGAATGGGTGAGCAGACAGGGTGAGGGTATGACAAAGCAGTGACAACGAGAGAGGCCAGATGGTACTGTTGCAGGATGTTTTCAAGGGAGGTACTTAGCTGCATCATCCCCGAAAAGGAGATCAAAAGCAATCTCCTTTCAAGTCAAGCACCATGGCACTCTCCCTCCTCATTCTGACACTAAAATACTTCAGTTCTCTGCACCTGGACAACTTCTCTGGCTGTGAACAGCTGGGAAAGAGCCACAGCTCTCCTCATTCCCTCTCTCTTCTGCCCACTTCTTGCCCATTCATTTGTACAAACACAACAGACGAATAGCAGGAATCAAGCTGAGTTGCAGCACAAGCAGCATTAAGCGGAGTAGTAAGGACATATTTTATTACCTATCTCCATGCCTGAAGGGGGATAATGGAAGATTAATAAGCCATATGTTCTCCTTCACAAACTCTCCTGAGCAAGGTTTTCTGCTATTTAATATTGCATTTTTTCACATAAATTTGAATCAAGAAGATGTACTCACAAGCTATTGTAAATTTTAAAATCAGTAGTGTAACCAAATTAATAATTTATTTATCAGCCTTTTAACAATATCCCAGAACTTAAGGACTAAAAATTACCCATCAAATGCCTCTTTAAGTAACTAAAAGACTGATGTGTCATAACCCTGTATTGATATAATTACTGATAACATATAGGGACAGTGACTATAAGCAGTTGGATAATAGTTCTCTTCACATCTTCGCCTCCATAGAAATACAGGTATGCTGCATGGGGCAAGCAAACTGGAAATTATTCTTGCACATCCATCTGCACTCCCATCAACAATCCATCATTAACAGTTCAAATCAAAGAAGATCTCTAGCAAGCCTACAACCAGAGAAATCTTTCCTGAGGCTATGTTGAGGGCCATAGAAATTGTTCAGTTTAGGTTATCAAAAAATACAACTAAATAATGAGTTTTCTCTGATGAAGTTCCAGCTGGCCATGGCTCAAAATATGATAACAAAGGAATAAACTAAGACAAACATGTCATAGAGAAGCATGGGTTTTTTTGCTGTTATACAAAAATAACTCTACAGTTTATATAAGTCTTTGTATCAGTGCACACCAGCACGAGTAACATAAAGTTGTCATTGCAGACTGAAGCACTTTATTGTCAGTAAATGAAGAACAATGCAGCTTAAATAATTTATTTTAGAATGCGAAGGTACTCGATAACCCCGAATTATTTTAATACTGACTTTCCAGGTCTAATTTCTTGGCCAGCTAATTATGACTTCAAGGCAGAAGAAACATGCAGTGACCACATGATTAAATAGTTTCAGTGATAAGGCTTCTAATATAATTCAGAGGTCGATGGACAGCTTTTGAGTCCAATTCTCACACTTTGCTCAGGACTATACCAGTTGGATACTGCAAGAAAACTTCTGTCCAAAGTCCAAAAAGAGGTCCCACATTCCCACAAAATCTCTAAAGAGACAAGAAAAAGGTGCTTTGCAATAGCTAGTGGAATTGATAATGGAAGAAACTGGTGGCTTAATTAGCATAAGTAGATGTGCTGGTTTTGGCTGGGATAGAGTTAATTTTTTTCATAGTAGCTAGTATGGGGCTATGGATTTGTGCTGAAAGCAGTGTTGATAACACAGGGATGTTTTCGTTATTGCTGAGCAGTGCTTGCACAGAGTCAAGGCTTCTGCTTCTCATCCATCAGCGAGGAGGCTGGGGGTGCACAAGAGACTGGGAAGGGGACACAGCCGGGACAGCTGACCCCAACTGACCAAAGGGATATTCCATACCATATGACGTCATGCTCAGCATACAAAGATGGGGGAAGAAGAAGGAAGGGGAGGGCATTCAGAGTTATGACGTTTGCCTTCCCAAGAAACCATTACGTGTGATGGAGCTCTGCTTTCCTGGAGATGGCTGAACACCGGCCTGCCGATGGGAAGAGTGAACAAATTCCTTATTTTGCTTTGCTTGTGTGTGTGGCTTTTGCTTTACCTATTAAACTGTCTTTATTTCAACCCACGAGTTTTCTCACTTTTACTCTTTTGATTCTCTGCCCCATCCCACCAGGGGGGAGTGGGTGAGCAGCTGTGTGGGGCTTAATTGCCGTCTGGGGTTAAACCACTACAGTAGAATACAGACCTTATATGACACAGAGCTTTACAACATTATCAAATGTGGAGTGGAAGAAGTGGTGTATCAGCAGAGACTAGGAACTAACTGGCTGAGTAACAGCTCTGCTGAGAAAGACGTGGTGGTTATGGTGGATGCCAAGTTGAACATGATCCAACAGTGTATTCTTATCAGACATGAAACAAACTGCAGTAGTTAAGACCTGGCTATGTTAAGAAAAACACGCAACTTTCCCTCTATCGGGTGCTAGTGAGGTTAAGTACATTAAAAGACAGATCTGTTTTGGCATCTGAACTAAGCTTCTAAGTAAAAAGACAACATGTTTGGATGATTTGAAACTAAGCCGTGTCCTCTCTAATTGAGTGTAACCGCAGCATAAGGCTAAACGCTCATACTTCTGCACCATTCAAAGTTGGTAACAGCTGTATCAGGTTTTCTCTGGCGTTTGTGTCTCGGTTACTCAGAAGAGGAGCATTTACATGAGAAGCAGTGCCCATTCCGTGTACCTACTATGTCCTGCAACATTCTGAAAACATCGCTGACTTCCTGCTTTATGTTGTCCTTTGTGCCAACCAGATAGCAAAAAAAGGAAATGAGAAATGTATCAAAATTAGCACTGCCAATGGTGTGTGAAATCTAAAGAGAACAGCTTCCTCTCAGTAAGTCGTGCTGATGTCCCTGTTAGGCAAAGGCAAGGGAGAGACCATTCTGTCCATCACACAAACACGATGCCAGAACCATAGAGGAATGTAGTTAGGAAATCAAGAACTAAGGGGTTTAGTTTTTATTTTAAGTATACGACACCTATGATTTAGCTGGCACCTAGCTGCAGGAAAGCAGAGTAAAGACTTGCTTGAGTCTGCACTTTGATTTGACAACATTATAGCTCTGAGATTCACCGAAGCATCTCCTCATCTTAAGTCTCTTGCTTAAATGAGCTCAGAATTTGTTCCAAATGACCATGAAATGCTGAGTGGAATGCAAGGAACCAGAGTAACCAAGATTTATACTACTTTTCTAAACATCTCCCTGCAACTTCTTACAATAAAAACAAAGTTCTATCTAGTGAGAATCTACCACAAGCTTCTTTGCCTGCTAAAGCAGGGGCAGGGAACACAAAATCTGGAAAGAGAAGTTAAACAGGTAGGTTTTGAAAGAAATGTAAGGAGCTCCCCCATTTGAAATACAGTTTGGCAGCTGTATAGAAAGCCATCATCAAGCAATGAGTCTTCATGCATTTTAGTTTAACGCTTTGGCACAGCTATGAAATCATTGTTTAGAAACCACCACACTGCACAGGAAGTCAACAAGATGAATTCCAGCATTCAAACTTCATCTGCTGTTTGGGCTTGGAGCAATTTGTATCAATCATACAACACAGGCATATTGGCATTAAAAAAACAAATCAACAAGGTTGTGAATTGCTGCCGTTTTACAGGAGTGATTTTTTATCTTTTTAAGAATAATTTTTAATGGCTTGATATGTTAATAATTTAAGAGACTAAGAGACTATCTCTATGCGTGCTCATTTTCACCCTCAAATGTTTGTGAACTGTAGAAATACTAGTGGGTCAAACAGCGTATGGTATACTACTTTTAACAATCCTTGTTAATGTTCATTTTCACCTCTCAACGTAAAATGTCTGAAACAGAAAAGGGCCTTATAATGGCATCCTGTATACCTAGCATAATGTGAGCTCCATCAGAATTTAATAGAAAAAAGCCACCTTGTAATTTACTTCAGAGGATAGTCAAAT
Organism: Phaethon lepturus; assembly: GCF_000687285.1. Lineage (NCBI taxonomy): Eukaryota > Metazoa > Chordata > Aves > Phaethontiformes > Phaethontidae > Phaethon > Phaethon lepturus. Next base: position 58,560 of record NW_010543937.1, on the reverse strand, counting down.
TTTTATGAGGATAATTATCTAGACATATTCATAACTGGTTTTCATGATGATTAAAGCTTTTATGGGCTGAGGCAGAGGCTAGCTTTGATATCAGAGGCTAACCCTAAGACATTCTGTTCACTGTTGCTATCTTCATTTAATTTTTATAGAACCTGCAATTGGCTAAAACTTGGACTTTCACTTAAAAAACATACAACAATTGAAATCACATTTGCAATGCTAATTTCTGTTTTAAACACCACTAATTTGGCAAACATTTATTAACAACGTAGTTCCAATGCTATACTCAGAATTAGCCTTCATTGCATAGTTGAGACACACAGCAACACCATTATTTGAAACTTTGTTCTCACAGACAGGCCCAGTCCAATTCCAGTGCCTGCCAATACACAGCTCTATGCTGATACAAGCAGTCAATAGAGAACAGCAGTTGTTGGATACACCGTTTTCCCACAGAAGGCTCTTCCTACTGTAATTATTCTTCTAATGAATAGAACACACATTTTCCCATCCAGATCAATGTTGGCCTGAGAAGAAAACCTGTGCTGCAGAAAAGCGCCCAAACCATCAGCTTTTCTATAACAATGAAATAAATTTCCTTCCATTTCTGAAATTACTGAAGCTATCCTATTTGTAAATAAAAATAGTTGAAGTGACTGATAAAATATTTTACTGTTGCTAAACCCCTAAAAGACATGAGCCAGTTACTCCCTTTACGTATATAAACTGTGCAAGAGCTCTTAAAATTTTTTTTAAAGTCTCAGGGCCACCTTACTATTTTCCTTCTACATCAGATTACTGAATTGTTTTCTCTATGCTATAGAAATGAGACTAAACCTACCTTTAGGCCATGAATTTGCAAGGAGCAGTGTCGTTTTAACCCTTATTCATATCAACCGCTATGCACTAGAACTAGCCAGAGAAGTTTAAATGTCAAACTCTCACCTTTAGTACACAGTTCATTGGTCCTGAAATATTTTTTTCAGTGCCTGTACCCGTGCTGGGACCATGGCAGTTCTGTGCCTCCAGGGCTGACTGGCAGGTCTACCATGGAGCCAGGACACGAGCACCTTTCCCCGGTCTTCACTGGCAAGCCCAGACGTGCCAAGGCCAGGACTCCTGCGTGCGCGCCTCTGGCTTAACAAACCATGCCAAAGCATCCAGAATTTCTCTGGAGGATTCCGCTAATGTGGGCTCAGCCCACGGTTTCTATACATGGAAAACCCAGCTGTGTGGGCTGGAGGAGAACCCTGACATGCTCCAACACACAACTTGGGGACAGGCTTAAAGCTTCCAAACTCCTACCCGTCTGAATTCCTGCATCTGGCATGGGGCAGCCTGCAAAATCCTCAAGAGTCACAGACCTTGGGAGAGCTCAAAGTGTCCTTTCTGACAGGCGCTGACACAGAACGGTCGTCATCTTAGTACATCAAGAGACCACGGTATGCTTATCTTAGATGTACCCTGACTCACTCACAGGCCGATTTAAAACAAAACCAGTATGATGTACTTCCCTTGCCTAACACTACTGAAAGAATCATGCAAACGTGGAGATACATAGAACAAGAGCTAACAAAAAACCCCTCCAAACCCAGATGCAAGGCGATTTGGAGAACAGCTATGAAGTTATAATAAATTGGATTTGGTTCACTGGTGCCTGTGCTGATTTTCTGGAAATTGCCATCTGCTGCCCTCAGATTTTGTTTCAGAGGTTGCTATCTAACCAAAATACTGCAACTTTTCCACTCTCTAAAGGAGTGAGGGCCAAATTCTCAGGAGTCTAGAACAGAGCAATCCAGGGCAGTTGATGAAGCCATGCCTGCTCGTGCCCTGTCTACGTCGGTGGCACTCAGTTCCAGAGAAGTGATTTCTCAGAAACTCAGCTGGCCTTGGACTACAGAAGTCAGAGGGAACGGCACCTTATAGTTTCTCACTGTGAAGGGCATTAAGGGGACTTTATATATAGCCTGATGTCCATGGGAATTTTGCTCTCGGGAGGACTACAGTATTCAGCTCATGAGAAGGAAATGAGCAAGGTAAAAGGAAATCTGATAAAAAACCCTAACCTCATTTTATAAGGTCTTTTCATACCCGTTCAGAATTGGCTCCAGAAATGGCCAGTTAAAACAGGTTGTCTGGCTCACTCATCGCATTTGAAACTCCCTAATCAGTCTCGAAACTTAGAAAAACAATTCTGGTTTAGAATTTCCAAATACATGTTTAGCTTTTATGATTCATTTAGAGTTAGAGAAGTAAAAACTTACAACCTGGCTAAAACGCTGAAGCTTCACAATGAGCCCTACTTTGTACAACATTTATTGCTTTTTAGTGAGCCTAGTTTTCTCATTGCTTTTAAGTTCTGCCTGCTTAGAAGGTACGTTGCTTTGAAAAGGTGCTAACAGAACCAGTAATAATTCTGATTAATTCTGCATGCATTAGCCATATCAAGGACTTCTTACTTAAAGACTAATTATAATTCAAGTCAGCATCGTACTTACTTTTGAGGATTAGAATAAAAACACTTGTTGTAATGAGTGCCTCGTTTTTAATTCTTTGCAATGACTGAACTGCTAAATTATGAAAAGTCTGGCCCCAATTTGTTTCATTTAGAAAACACTTAGATGATGAATCTAAGGAATTTTTGTTGCAACTCTGAAAGACAAAGAACTTTATTGCATGCGCTCATTTCTGACCATCTAAAATTGTGTATTTGAAGCACAGAAATAGTTTCAGATTACTGATGTTAAGTCTTCTTTATGGATGACAAAATACTTGATTTCTGAATACAGCAAAACATTGGACTCTCAGATTATTCAGCTGTTTCAAAATTTTGGATTTGGATTGATTTTTTTTAACAAAGAAAAATTAAACTATGCTATAAAACAGATGCTGTGAAATAGATCCTTATAAGCTCAGTCTCCCAACTAGTAATAGCTTTAGAGGAAACAACATCCTGTGTTGCAGTTACTTATGTTTTAGCCTCTTCCATGAAAAAAAATGAGTTTTCATGATTTAGAGGATATAGTTTCTGACAGATTAATAAGAACTGCATATATCTCGAAGAACACCCCAGTAAACACACCTGACACGTGCATACCGTCCCATGTTAATGATGGTTTCATTTTCTGGCCTTGATTCTCAAAATTAGTTCTGGGAAATTACATGTCTGCCCTATACAAGTGATTACTGCCATGACATATGGAAACCAGACAGCTAGGAATGAAAGAACAAAGCTAGATATGTAACTACATCCATAGAGATATATGCTTGTGTATAGACTTCCACTCTGGGAACTGAATACTGTACATTAATTGCACAGTTGTGTAATTTTTTAAATTTTATATCTTACCTACCCATGCATAGAGCTACTTCTGAAAACTAGCCCTCCAAATGCGGGTACTAAGTCCTATTTTTTTATGATCAGTTCCCATTTTCACGCAGAACATGCATCCTTATAGCCCACTTTTCAGTATTTGACCTATACTACACTGCACATTTTCCTCTACTCAGGCAGGTGACCCACTCTTAAAGAACACTGTATGTGAGTGATGAAAGGTTGGAAATTAGTTCACACTTGAATATTTCAAAATGTGTATCAGCTAAGGCAAGCGCATATCAGGGAGAAACCTAGGTTTCTATGAAACAGGGTTTGAAGCTGTATTCTCACAATTTTCAATTGCTGCAATTAACATCTCCAGCGCATCTCTGCATCCAGGATTCGGAGATGTCTGTCACAAGGTCAGCTGGTTCCTCCTACCACCTGAGTTCAGGCTAGGAAGAGTTCTGTGTATGATGACCTATAGGATAAAGATGACTGAAGCCTGGGCAAGAATATCTGAGTCCTGAAAAAAATGGGGAGAGAGAGATATTGGCACTACAGGTTTCCTGGTGACAGTCACTAACAAGAAGAAAAACAGGAAGAAGAAAGGAAAAATTCATTAGGAAAATGTGCTCAGCCTTTCTAGGAACTCCGGGGGGAAAAGGGGAGTTTGAAGAACTTTCCTATAGGTGAATGGCATTGACTCCAAAATGAAATGCTTGGAACTACCACTTACTTCGCATTTCCTTTCATTTTGCTACCAGATGACAAGAGTAACATCTAAACACATGAGCTCAACAACAGTTGCTCTCTTTCTAAACGAAAAGCATCCAGCTTGAAAATTCTGCCTATCATTTTCTCTGAGTTTTCTTTGTAACAGAACTCACTGGATGAAAGGAGTATCAATTCTTCTGAAGCTAAAAAAGTAAGTTCTGTGGAGCAGCGAGTTTTTCAATCTCTACATGGAATTAGGAAAGTCACAGGGTAGCATCTTTGAGTATGAACAGAAAAAAAGAAATTTAAGTACAGAACACATGAAAATTAGAACTGATTTTGCTTTCATAAAAAGAAAAAGAAAAAAAAAACAAAAACCCAATCCATGATTCAAATTCCCATATCCTTATCCAGGTTCTTCTGAAACCTTGCTCAGACACAGTCCCAGGAAAGTCAATCAAAGTAATTGTATAAAAAGATACAAGATGCTGCATACTGGCAAGTCTATTGAATCAGCCAGTTCCACTGGATTTGAAAACACAGAAAACTTTCCCTACCTCCCAAAAGCAGAAGGGCTAAACAGCCTTTCTTTTCTTGTGCCAAATCATTCAACAACATTCCATCAAGTTTTCTTGAACGTGATGGAATAAAAACTTAGTTGCACTGACGAGATTTGTTTCAGTATTTGTTTAAAAAACAGAGGAAGAAATGGCAGAAATGTTAAAGAAAAGCCAGATTCTGAATAAAGTGCTGCTACTGAGAAGAGGCTTGTGTTCTGTGAAGGCTTCCCATTGCAGTGACGAAGTTGAGGACCGTACCGCCCAAATTCCAGAAAATGCAACACAGTGGATTTGAGAGATGTCTGACGTTAAAATGAACAAGGGTATGCATGATTTCCACTACAGTGAGTGAGTGCTGCCTTGTATGTATCATCCCATGAAAGTTATGAGATAAAACAGACATATGAAGTTTCTGTTTCATAGAAAGTATTCTGCGTCTGCTTGGCGTCAGTTGGGGGATATCAGAGCGATGAGTTAATATTCTGTGTTTAGGTGCCTTACTTGCTTCCCAAGTGACATGGTGGAACACATTCAGGGGCTCATTAAGTTTCCAGCCATTCCTAAACAGCAACAGGTGCTTGAGAAACGTTTCTCCAGCATGTCACAGACAGCTTCATCACTGTCTTGGAAATAACTGACTGTGCTTGTGTTTCCTCCATGGCACCAACTGACAACGAGGAGAGAATGAAAAAGAACAGGAAGAACTCCCAAAACATCCGCATGTGCATAGTGAATGGGTCTAGAGAAGTACGTAATAAAAGACCCTGCTGCATACTCTGAATTCAGATATGATACTTGCATGTCCGTCCAATATTGCTGTTCATTCAGACTCCAGTATCACATTCATCCAAGCTCTAACAGGTTCCTGGGAAAACTGATTAATTAACTGAAATGGCATTATAAGAAGCTGAAACTTTCCCAGTGATTAGTATTTATTAATCCTTTAAGTAGTTTGGCTACATGTTCAAGCATACTGGAATGGATGCGTTGGGAAGCTTCTTCAACCATGAGAAGAAAGATGAGATGTAGCTGGAAAGATATGGTCCACTGCCTGGCATGACATGTATGTTTTCACAGGCTGGTTTAGCATTTGTAAAGAGTGCTATGCATGTGCACAGTTACCTAAACCATTTCATAGTACAGCCTGCCACTGCGGAGAGATTCATTCACATGAAAGCAAATTTGTAGTCCAAGTAACAGATTTAAAGAAAAGGAGACTTCAATTTCTTACGCAATAGTCAAAGGGTAAATATTTAAGACCAGAAGAACTACATCCAAGAGTTTCCTATGTGCAGAATATGCCTGTATCTTGATCTTTTCTTTACATGGAAGTACTAGAGGAAATTCCTTCAAAATTAAACCACATGGAGTCTTTTCTTGCCTCTTTCTTCTCTCTTATCACTGTCTTGAAGATGCTTGTATGTATCAGTCCATCAACATCCAACAATTCCAAAGCTGTTTAGAACATAAAAGCTCTGTAAACATGACCCTCAGACAGCTAGTTTGTTCATTTGAAATCACCTGCGTGATTTGAGTTACTGTATATCAAATGGATATGAACTTTTACTACTTAATTATCTAATTTCCAGAAAATATGTTGTCCCCATTCCTTGACCACTTGGCCAGTTGAAAACTGGTTAAGCTGTATCTATTCATCTACAAGAATTAATGCATTTCAGATGCACTTGCAACCTAGGGCTAAGCTTTCCTAATCTGCTTGGAAAATGTGTTTTACCGATAATTCAATGCAAAAGCCAGAAAACAAACAGAATTTGTTAATTTCTAGACCATCATAGGAAGACACAAATTTGGAGAACATTCTGTAATTCCAATTATATAAGACTGAAGAAAGATCAAAAAGTGTGATGAGAACCCTAAAGCTTTTTAGCTGCAAGGGATCTCAACAGAAAATTTTGTAGAAGACTTCTGAGTGTGTGTGTGTGCATGTCTGCGTAATGTTAAGAGAAACTGAAGAGATAAATACTGGAGAAAACAAGAATAGTATCAAAATAATACCAGCAATACATATTATTTAGTTTTTCCATATTATTTAGTTTTTCCTACTGGGAAAGAGATTAAACAGCCACTGCCTTGTATTGAACCTTGTCACTTCTTCTTACATTTCCCTGCTAGCACTTTGCTTGAGTTGCCCAATGTCCATCTCGCCAAGTTTGGGAATAGCCTGCAAAATCCTGCTGACAGCTACTGTGCTGACACGCAAATGCACAATAACTCTGTAATCCATTTAGGGGTTAGGAAAAACTTCCCTTATGGAAACTTCTTACATGTTGTAACAGGTTCCTAGATGTTGCAATGACATTGTGCAAGGTTTGTACTATGTCTGTTGCCTTATGCCACCACTGCGTATCACTATTAAGACAGAATAGCAAAGACATATCTTAGAGAGTTTTATAAAGTCCTGATAGGAACAGGCCCCAGAAGCCCTGAAAAAAATTTAACAAACAACAAGGAACAATCAGGGCGGGGGGGGAAGTCATTGCTCCAAATAAGATTGCTTTCAATTTTGTGCAGGAACACCATGATAACACCAACAGATTGCAAGTCCAGACAATTGGATTTCCTCCATGCTCAAGTTTCTCACCCAGACAAAGTAGCTTTCAATCAACATCAGTTCACTGGAAATTTGTTTCTCCATAAGGTATTACTGAAGCTGTTCTTGGAAATTGATGAGATGATTTTTCCACGGTGATGAATAAATGTTTGCTAAAACAGAGGGTGAGGAAAGGGGCTAAGCTACTGCTTTTTCTTTGCTGATGAGTGCCCATATTCCTAACTCCAGCCATCCTCTGATTTCTCTTACCGCTTCTCATACCACAGACATAGGCTCTGTGACAGAAAAATCCAGGCTTTTTTCTATAGGCTCCTTAATTAAACAGAGTTTAATTAAACAGAGCTTTGAATCAAACACCACTCATCCTGCAGGTCTGATGTGACCAGATCTGCTTTGCTCTCTCCTATGCATGTTCTGCTAGCTTGCGGGTCACCATCTAGGGTGCACCTCGCCACCTCAATGCAGAATTGCACTAGATGGAATTTCTTCACTGAACCACCACTTGTCTCCCTCTGGCCTAGACTTTTAAGAGAAGCTAGCATTCTCCTAAAAGATTAATATTTGACCAAATTATTCCATTTTGTTCTGCAGGCAACTGTACCGTTTTTCCACTGTATCCACTAAATTCTGAAACATATTTTCAACTAGGTAAATCTCCCACACTTCACCCATTTTTCACTTCACATCTTGCCTTTCAGGTGAATCTGAAAGCTGCCCTTCTGAGCCATTCTTACCACCAACAAATAAAGCTTAACAGCAATAATTTTCCCAGAGCAGACACCCAGATTTAGACTTTTTTATTTACTTGCTGATGATATGCATGGACTTGCATGGTCTGCACAAACATGGAACGCCCAAAGACCAGCCATAACTCCAGTTGGTTTTGGCAAGTGCCCGAGGACACTGGCACTGACCTCCAAGTGAGCTACCTCTTTGCTCGCTGTTAAAGTAAACAGAATAGGGATTGCTGTCAAAGGTCCTTATAAAAATAGTTTCATCACACAAAGGACTCTGCTCCTACATGATCTTCACTAGTCTATATAAGGTTCATTCTTGCAGAAAATGAACAACCTCCCTGGGAACTATATTTTCTGCTATTACAACATACCAACTTTCATATGTATGTTCAATTCTTCCCACAATTCACTTATAACACAGAAGGGACATTATGCTTCAATACTGTGGCAATTCACAGGTCCCTTGAAAAAACCACTGCAAATGTTACATTCCACGAGATAAATCCTGAATCCTACCAAAATGGAAAAGGGTTTGGCCTCAGGCTTATTCCCCTTGTTATTGGAGAAATGATATAAACTATCTCCTGAGTATACACAGGCCCATACTGGAATGCAAAGAAAAAGTTTCAAAGAGATTTTTTTTGGTGAACTAAGAGTCTGGCATGAAAGAGAAGCAACCACGCTAATCTGCACTCACTCAGGATATGTGTAGCATTATACAGTTACAGCTCAAACTGTGCAAGTGTCTGCAACTCCCAATGCAACCACTTATGCTAGAACTAAACCAACCACATGTCTTTTGTATCAACTTTACCTAAAGATCCCAGACAAACCGGAAGCCAGGGACTAAACCAGGTATTAGGTCAGGGACTGTAGCTAATACTGAATTGAATCTTATTAAAACATTTTGACTTGTCAGTGGAAATCACTTCTGTGTAATGGAGCACAGAGTATTTTTGTCGACAGAGCCAGTTCTGCACAGCCTGTGTATAATTAATGCAGTTTTCTGGCTGGAGGCTTGGTAAATTCAGTAGACTATTGCTACTGGAAAGCACCCATCAAAGTGGAAACCAAGTAAAACTTGGTGACAAGCCAAGGATGACAAGCCTCTTCGATTAAATAAAAATATATTAAACATCTATATTAGATTATTTTTAAAGCACTAGAATGCAATATTCTACTTCACATTTTAATGTAAGAAATATTGTTTCCTTACTCATAGACACAACCAATTTTTCATGTGAAATCTTCCTGTGACAATCCCCAGTTCAATACAGAAGACTCAGAAGAAGATCTAGCACAAATACAGTAAGTCCATTTTAGCCACATTCTTGCAGTCCCTCCCTCTTTGTGGTGTCCCCCCAGTACAACAGAGACTACAGTTTATTTACCTTTATCCCAGGGAGTCCAGGAAGCCCAGGAAGACCTGGTTCACCCTATACAGGAAAATTACATAATATTACAGACATTATTCAGTTATGGTCACTATCCAGTGAATACCCCTGTATATTCTGCAGCAAGATAAAAGAGAATAGATGACCACTAGTCAGTTCAAGCAGGACTGATATTTTCAAAATGAGTGACTTAAATGTACAATTAGTAAGAATCATGTTAAGAACTTCAATATCTTCTGGGAACTTTGGATGTGAAGATAACACCCAGGTTGAAAATCCATGTCATGAAAGCCAAAAATGAATTCACATTAGCCTTCACCAAAAGAGAAGAAAACAAGCAACACTGGTTCATTTTACATGCTGACATTTCAGTTCCATACTTAGGACAGATTTTTAATTCTGTTCCATTTTCAACTCTGAGCTAGATATTGTGCTGTGTTAACTGTCTGATTTAGCTACAAAGCAATTCAGTAGAGGTTGGTTTAAAATGTGCAATTCAAGCAGGACTGCCTAATTATAACTGGGCCATCATTTTTATAGAGCTATTCATAGCATCATTTCAGTGCTTGCTATTTATCTGTGAATATACATGGTGTCATGAAAGATAGTGCGAATGTAACCGTCTATTGCTTTATCCAGAAACGCCCTGCTTATTTAAAATTGCAATGAAAAGACCTATGGTACTGCATTTGCAAGGGTACTTTTATAACAGGAATTGAAAACTGAATGTATTCATTTTGAAATGAAGTTGATATTAGTCTAACACAAGAATGACAACATTTGCACAAACGGTCATTTTGAGATATCAGCTAAATGGAAAGATGTAGTCTAGGGAAATAAAGATGATGAACAGAAAAAAAAAAAAAAGAAAGCAATAACATGTGAAGAAAACATTATTTTAAAAGCTGGAGGCTTTATCTTAATACAGAGATGGATTCTAACCAGTACCTTGGATCTGCATATTCCCTGAACTTTCTGGAAGCTCAGGTCTGAACTCTGAAGCCAACTGTTACCTTTATAATGACTTGAGCTATATTCCAGATTTTGTACACTCCTGAGCTTTACAGAAATCCAGAATTCAAGTCTGTGGTTTGGGCTGATTCATACAGATTGTGCTTTTAAAATATTTCATATGTGTGTGTATACACACACACTTAAATACATTCATACACTCATATATACATGTGTATACTTACGCAAACATAAACACTTGCATACACAATATAGATGCTTATCAGACTATAGTACCCAGAGACACTTCTTTGAGGCAGTAATTTAAACAGACTTGAAGCGCTAATAACAAAATTACATTCTGCCACAAACTGAAAAAAACAATAGAGGGTTTGCAAATCACTTTACCAAATGGAGTGATTTTTAAGTGTTATAGAAGGATCTGATAACAGCTTCTTTGTCCATTTCAGTTACTCCAAAATTTTAACTGTTCACATTGCCTAAAAGCACAGGAAAGATTCCAGTCTCAAAATATTAACTATAAAATGGATGAAAGAATAGAGGCTAGGATACCATTTTGAATAGACACTTACTTCTTCATATGTCTGCCTAAAGCAGAAAATGGCTTGTCACTCTTGCAAAAGAATAATCCTTTAAAAGGCCTCCATTGCATTCAGTCCTGACAAAATGCTAGCTCCAACACCCTACTACTCTGTCTTTCAGTTTCTTACTTCAGTAGCTGTACATACCACACTACTACTGTGACCTTTTCTCATCTAATTGTGGAAGCACTAAATTTCACTTCTAAGCACAGCATTTCAATAATTATAATTGATAATCTATTAGTATTGCTGCAGTAGGTCACCGTTTAGTGTTGGGACAGAGCTAACCCCCACAGGCCCACACATAACAAGCCAAAAGGATCCAGCAAAACCAGTTCAGAGTCACAGTAATCTAAAACAGTTAAAATGCCCCTCAAAGATACACCAAACAATGTGCAACACAATGAAATCTCTAATGCTTCGTTAGAATTAGTATTGTAGATGAATGAATAATATTTTCTGTCCTGGGCCTGTCCTGATACAAAGGATCCGAGTATGATTTATGAGAAGAAGGATTTTTAAAGAATCCAAGGCTGTATACTAACTCCATCCCATGCTCAGGCTGGCAGGACAGGTTGTTCTATCACCTCTGCAACACAGATGGCACACAACAGCCTTGCCAGGCCATTGAAATACCATCACGTTTCATTTCATGTAAATAATATTCAGGTGGGCAGCTCAATATTTATCTGTCCTTAGAAGGTGGATAAGGAATAACTGGAAGAAGAGGAAGAAGTAAAATATAATGAAGGAGAGAAGATACAGGAAGGAAATAGGAATGGGACACAGTAGGGGGGAAAGTATTCAGATGACACAGAGGGCAGAGACATGCCTCCAGTTGAAAAAAGGGTCCCCCACAACCTCTGGTGGGGTCAACAAGTCCCTGCTAAGCAGGGGCAGAACAGCAGACATGGGGCGCCGGGCTGGAGGAGACACTCCGGATGAGCGCATTACAGGAGCTGCTGGTTCAGGCTAGGGACAAGAATGTGGCATACTGGAAGCTTGTGAAATGAAGTGGAAAGGACATGTTAAGCTTCCTTTGGTGCGAACAACCAGCTGAGACTACAGAAAGTCTCAACCGTGTAAGTCTCACTTGTCTATGTTACCTAAATGAGATCAAACCTGGGTGCCCAGGGACTGAGTTCCAGGGACCTGCTGATAAATCACTGCCAGTTTTGCTCCCATGGCAGCCAGCTAATGAGAGTATGAATCTCAACAGGCTCTTAAGTGCATTTTCTCGTTTATTACCCAAGCAAAGCATACACTGCAGAATGCACACACTGAGTGATTCTGTGGATTAGATAGCTTTAAACTACTTTGATTACCTTTCCTAATTAAAACTGCATTTTACTAAAGAACTACATTTGCAACCATAACAGTCTTTGTTTAGTCTATTGTAATTGAAGAGAGTTATAATGTCTCAAATAAAAAGACTTACATTCTTGTTTTATTTTATATTTAAAATATTATTTTTTAAAAATATTATTTTTATATTTATATTTGGGGGTTTTGCTTAGTAACCAAAAGACCAAAGTATTAGAAAATGGTTGTACTGCCATTCACTACATAGAATTTTAGTTCTTGGCTGGCTGTTTGGAATACCTGCTAGCTCAACCAGCAGCTGGACTCTGCTCCATTCTGGCAGCAGTGGGTAATTTTCAATGTTATAAGGGGCAAGAATGGTGCCAAAGGCTCCTGAGGGAAACAGAGCACTGCAAAGCAAAAATCTGGTTCCCTCATTGTCTCTTCTCTTTGCCCTTTCACCAGGTCTCCCAGCAGGATTTGCCTCCTACTCTCATGAAAGGCAGCTGAAGGCAGAGCATTCACTGTGTTTGATGTACTATGGATTCAGAGGAAATTCCCCGGCTTCAGAGGGCCTCATGCAGCACGGAGCCATTACAGCTCCCGCTGGACCTTTACTTGCAAAAACAGCCTCAGCTACGCAGCACTCAGGGGAATTTCTTTCCCTGGAAGGAAGAACAGGGCAGCATTAGCTGGTGTATGTCCTTCCAAACATGCCTCGTGCCTCCGACAGTTTGATTCCCCTTACCCATACAGGTATATGTGAAAGCGTTTCTAGTCAATATTTATTTTCTTCCTAATGAGATGTAATAATGTACCATAGTCTGAAGGTTAATATTCAGTCAAACATGCAGGGTTAACGTGATCACTGAAGGAGCACAGCTATTCTTTGTTAGTCTCCCCAGCTGCAACAGGGTAAGCTTTTAATGCAAGAAGTGCACTGTGGCTAGAAAACAAGGTCGGTTATTCTAATACTGCTTTTCATGCTAATTAGTATCATCATTCCTGTGCTTTTTTAAAATACAAAATGTTTATACACCAAATGTGTACAGGCTTTGGGCTGTTAAATTGTACTGCCTTGGGATCAACGTAGTACAGGTAAGTGCCACTGGTAACATCTGCATAATATCGTTTATCACAAATCCAACAGAAAGGAAAAGGAAAACCGAACATTTCCAACTAATACCTTTTGTCCAGGCCGTCCAGGTTCACCGGGTTCACCCTAAAAGAAAAGAGATGAAAGACATGAGATCTGACAGAATGAATTAAAAATAGAGCTAGGGGAAACCCTAACATTAACGGTACCTGAAATGTCCGTGACACCACCAAGTAACACAGACCAACCATCCCTCTTCTCCCTGTACAACTGCTTTAAAACTAAATTACCTTAATTCCTGCAGCAGAAGAACCAGGGTCACCCTGATACAAAATCCACAAGAAATACACTTATTACATATACAGTTTTTCAGGAAACAGATATAACAAAACATGCAAGAGTACAGCAAGATTATATAGCAAAATAACTATATAGCAAGATTACCTGTTCTCTCTGCTGCTACACAGGAATTTACCCAACGAATTAAATCAGTGTGATGCAGAAAATTAACAGTATTGTTTTCAAGAATATGCAGAGAGATTTAGTTTCACTCATCCAAACAGCATAATAGTTAACCTCAAATTTCACAACTAATAATGTAGATGTAATAATTGCAGAGATTGTATAAACGCACTTCATGAAGCCAGAGGATTTGACATACTTTGACATCTCTAAATTGCTGATATAGATTAAAAATAATTTACTGCCATTTACAAAGAATATGAGCAATCTTTTTGACCTACAGAGAGCAAGTGTCAGGTCTCAACTGACAAAGCTTTTTGTGCTAATGAAGTTTAGACTTGAAAAAAAAACCCAGTGACCTCTGTATTTATCCCCATCAGGACAGCTCATAGCTCTATTTCCACAGCTCTTCAGCATATTTAAACCGATAGTTTAATGCAGTTAAGTGTTATACTTTACAAAATGAGACAACTATAGTAATATACGTTATCAGGAAAGGTCTGCATTCTGAGGAGGCATCTAGCATTCAGAAAAGATTTGCCTGTGTTTTGCTGGGGTGCCTGGATTTGATAGGCAATGATATGCACACGGGCAGAGGATTGGTGAGTGACCTGGCCAAGGAAGCTTTTAGTTCCCAGTTTTGTACAATTGTCATAGGATCCTTAAAATTGTTGTATGCTCACTTTGCTGCATTTTTTTTTGTTAAAAATACTCCAAACAACAGTGAAAAAACTAAATTAATGAAAAGTTTGCTAGTCAAACTACATCCTATTGAAGATGGCTAGAGTGTTTATATTTGAAGAACTGCCTCATTCATTGAAAGTAACAGGTTTGCTGCCGGTGTCAGAGGACTCAATGCTGTAGTCCACTTCGGAGATGCTTAAGCAGAGTATAAATGTGTAATATTCTTTGCATTAAAATACAAACAGAGGATACCCATTCCTGATGGGTCAGTGAAGCTGGAGGAAGCGTTCTGTGAATGCCATAGTTTTAAAGTTCGTTTGGGTATGGGGTCTTTTTGGTAATAGTCTCATAAAATTGAATGGTACCAGATAACATCATCACTGCTCTTTGAAGAAGAGGAATAGGTTTCCTCTACACAGTTACTGCAGCTCACTCTTGGGTGAAGAAAAAAACAAAAATCAGTTTTATGAAGGGTTTATTCATGTCTGGAAACCCGAGCTGTCCCATTTTGATAGACATGCATGAGTGATACTGCTGATATCCCTTACAAGCATGTACAACTGCAAAGCCTCAAAGACTTTTTATAGCTATAAAGTGGCAAAGCAACTGGTAAGAGACATTCACCAGCTAAACATTTTAAAGGATAATGATGGCTATGGGGAAGATAAGACACAAAGTATTTATAATCCACCTTCATGCAAGAATGAAAATTAATATGGGATTAAAGAAAAAGTTATGGTACAGCATGTTCTCAGTACTCTGATGAGTCAGACAGTTTGAAAATGAAGAAACTTTAGCAGGGGAACATGCACACAGAAGGAAGACACTTGGTAGTTTCTAGAAACCAAGGCTACAGTAGAAGAGTAGAGGCAAGAACTCAAGTCTGTCATTGACACTGTCTTCAAAGTAGGACAATTCAGCAAAGATGGTTTCTTCCTTAAGTCACAGGTCAAGAAGTAGGCATCCAAGTCTGTATTTCTGAGAGCCACTACGTACGGCAGTTCAGAAAATAAAGCTACATTAATTGCACAAACAGGAACCCATTCCTAAACCAAGTCTGAAACTGTTGTCACTTGATCTCTGTCTCCCACCATACAAATGAAATGTTGTATATCTCACAGATATTCTGTAATATCTCACAGAAACATTATTTAAGCTTTCAAAGAAATTGTCTTCAGTTTTGTGAACCATGATTAAATCTCTTAAGCATATGTGTAGCATTATGATCTAGTGCAATGGTCAAAGAATCACAGAATCCGAATCACAAAATCATTAAGGTTGGAAAAGACCTTTAAGATCATCAAATCCAACCATCAACCCAACACCACCAAGCCCACTAAACCATGTCCTGGAGTGCCATGTCTATACGTTTTTTGAATAATTCCAGTGATGGTGACTCTACCACCTCCCTGGGCAGCCTGTTCCAATGCTTGACTGCATCTCTGCATTTATTTACATAACATTAACAGCTTGTTTACTGAACAGGAAGGGTTTGTACATATATGTGGTTGAACACCTGAGAATTTCATGGATACTAGCCTTGTCTCATGTCTGAACAATACATCCAGCAATTCTCTTAAAAACAGTCTTTAAAAACTGAGCCTTGATAAGACTTACACCCCTCCCCACAAGTGTTCAGCTGGCAAAAACTTTCAGTATTCATCTGGTAGTGAAGTTCCAAAGTGTAACACAAACCCCAAACTTTTCAGAGCTACCCAAATACAAGGCACAGGTTGTGTAGTAGGGAAAAAATGTAACAGAAGATATGTGTAAGTATAATGCATCAATAAGGCTGGCTGTGAAATTTGCTGGAACTTGATTTCATCTGCTTCTTTTAAAACAACAGACATAGTTTTTTATGTTAATCTCCTGCCCAATAAAAAGCACCCAGTGGAAAACATAGAAGGAATGCTATTGAGCTACTTTGAAACCCTGCATTATAGCAGGGTTTATAGTCAAGGCAAGTTTAATTGCCTCCTCAAGATGATCATGATACCAGTAGAGAAAGTACAGACACAATAAAGAAAAAATACAAATAAAAAAGTATAGAAAAAAGTCAAGGCTATTTTGTGAACATGTTAATTAAATGTGTCTGTAATAGTAATTCTGATTTCCTCTAACATTTATATGATTAGCGATTGCTGGGCAAAATCATGATGGAATTATACATAATGATCATACAGCAAAAACTTCCTCCTATGCTGTAGAGCAGGAAAGAATACAATCCTTTTTAAGCAGTACAAATGTAATGTAATGACACCAAGTTTAATGCTCACTCCTAAATTATCTGTCAAAAAAACACCCTCCTAAGCTCCCTACAAAGTGTCATTTGCAGAGCTATCTAATAAGAAACTTTAAACTGCAGCTCTCCTATAGGATCTGGAATTTTTTTTCTGGGTGGCAGATTGTCTTGCAGACAGAGAAAATGAAAGAAAAATAGCGAAAGTCAACTAAGTCACAGTTCTGCTCACTCTGTTGTGAAAACTCATGCAGTGGCTTCTAGCCTGTTACGGTTAAAGCAATGCACTCCACACAAACAGCATATATTCCCATGTCATCACCCCACGTCTGAAACGTATATGAAACCTGGAAGAGACGGGAGACTTCTGTATTACAACGTTCAACAAATTTATTGAAATTTCTTCAGACACAGCGGTATAAGAAGTCTCCTGATGAGCTATATTTTCCACAAGTTGATCCCAACTAGACTGCCAAACTGTTGAAAGCTCACACAGAAATGTTTAAAACATTATACTTGGGGAAAATGGATTTCCTACAGAAATAGGGAGAAAATTTTTTCTGTCCTTAAACAAGATCCCAAGCAAGGCAATGCGCACACTGCAGATCACAGTGCAGTATGGGCATTCTAGTGGATGCAAGCTCGCTCTAACAGCTGATAAAATAGAAAAGCAACAAGTGAAGCTGCACTAGGCTTCCCAGAGAGATTATTAATGAACCATTTACTTGTTGCAGGACTATCTATCTGAACAACAGTCTCATACCTGCTCAGAAATTATATTCTTGAATCACATAAAAGTGGATCAAGATGATGTTACCAGCATACATTGTGTAAGTAACTAAATAAGGTTCTTAAGACTTTCATCTGGGTTAATAAGCATGACTGCAGATGAAGTATTATTTAAATGAACTCTGGGAATCAAATAACTTGACTATTCTTAAATCTAATGTCTATTTTTAATTGCTGACTTTAGAATATGCCCCATAAAATCCTTGTGTTCTTGAAAGCATAGCTTTACTGTACCCAGTGATAGGACATGAGAGACTTGTATGCATTCCTTACCAGATCGATAAATCCATCATAAATTTCTCCGTGTACTAAACTGATGTGAGTTGATTAAGCACACATAGAGGGGTACAAGAAGAAATTTTTATGCTTCTGCCCAAGTGCAGTCACTAAATCGAATGTTTTTAGAAGCATATGAGTTCCAAAATGTTGGTCAGAAAAGAAAAAAACTTAGTTTTTATCTTCAACTCTCGATTGTCCAGCTGGCAGTTTGAAGGGAAGTTACCTATCACGATACCATATTTTTTGTCCCATATTGGTTTGGTCCCTCTCTTTGAGGGGAACAGAGAAAGGGAAATGTAAAAGGATTTATCAGAAATGGCTATAACTCATCAGACCTAGTTCCAAAGGTCTGGCAGGTTGTGACCAAAGTTTCTGTATGATGCAGATTTCAGCAAAGAGGAGTGTTAATTGGAGACATGCTGATGTATCCTGTACTAAAGCTGCTGCTGTATAAAGTCAAGAATTTTATCCTTAATTGGACAGAATGGTGACATTTTTTCTGCTGTTCATAAAAATTAACTTAGTAAAATCACTCAGCATCTTTAAAAAAAAACAGTTTAAAATGCATTTTTCTTTTGATCAAATTATTATTTTCATTAGTTGGTTATACTGTAAGCATGCCTAAAACACACATTTTCTTCACTACTAATAAGCAGTGTACCTTTTCTCCTGTGTCACCCTTCGGTCCATTTTCTCCAGCATCACCCTATAATTAAAATACATATTATATTTTAATGATTTTATGTAAGCACACAGAATGCAGACAAGAGTCAGCATTCCAACATGATTAGCAAGCTAATTTTGTTAATCTGGTAGTCAATCCCCCTAGGACATGGTTGAATCATGGTTTATATAGCTACTATATCTTATATAGGCTTTACTATAACTGTAATCCCTTTCACAGGTCCTCAAAAAAACCCACAAACTATCAAATAACTATCTTCCTGTCGGTGTAGTCTACAGACTTCCCCAGTTCACTGTGGTTTAGCAATGAAGGAATTGTTCCATGATGGCTCAGCATTTTAAATTACCAGGATGTATGTTTTTTCCCAACACAAAGACATTCACCTAAATGCATCTAATCAAGTTCAGGTGACAGATACAAAATTCCAATACTTTGAATTAGGATTCTCAAATAATATAGGGCATATACTCTCTGAGTCTGAAGTCCTTCACGAATGATTCACACACTAGAAAAACTTCACTGAATGCCACTCCTTCAAGTAGCCACCAAAACGACTGTTATCTCTACATAAATCCTATGCATTGTTTATTGTTAAAGAAGCGATGTCCAAAGAACACTTTTTCATGGCTGGCTAGATATTTTCTACTTTAAATCCAACTTTGTAAAGAAACATTTCAGAAGATTTATCTATAGAAAGACCCAATTTCTATTTATAGGCAGTTTCTATTTATATATAGCCCAGACTACACCAAAAAGTCCTTGTTATATATGAAACTATAGGCCAAAAATTTCTGTAGGAGTTGAGGTTCACATAAAATGCAAGAAATATTTAAAATGCCAAAAATATTGATAATTGTTGAGTCTAAGTAGGCTAAAAAACATTCCAGTAGGTCTTGGTCAGATAACCAGTAGCAGTATTCACATAAAAATATTTATTCAGTATCTGTCATATTTCTCTGAAAACTTTAGTGTATAATTCCATTCAGAGGACTTATAACAGAGACCATTTTGTGTGTCACAGTCACTGACAGAACGGGAAGTAGCTAACAATCTAACAGCACTTTAATTAAAGGCTTGATGAAACGTGAAACAGTAATGGTTAGGAGTGTCATCCCAAGTTCACTCGACATGATAAGTTGTATTGAGGGCATTTATAATTACACTTTTTAGGAAAAGACAAAGGATGATTATGGAAAAAATCATGATTTTAAGCAACAGAAATTCAGTATATGTTAAAATTTATAGTTATTCTTTTTTTGTCTGAAAACAAAGGAATACTGAAATTCTTCAACAAATATAATTTTAACCAAAGTAATGATTTCATGAAAAGAGATTACCAGTTACATACGTCTACAGGTGGGGTATACACTTTCAAGATTCCACTGGATTATTTTTATGATGTGCTTTTCAAAATGTGACATGAATTTGCAAAGCATGCTTCCAGCTGCTATTACATGGATTTACTCAGATCTAGAAGTGAAATTCAGTTGCAGCTGCAAAGACATGGGCAAACGTTTCTCAAAAGCAAACTGCACCTGAATACAAGCAACTTATTTTTTAAAAACATGTCTCAGTATACTCGTAAAAGATGAGGCCGTGTACAGATTCCTACTCAAAATAAGCCTTACACCATTTCCCAAATTGCCCTTGTACAGATGCAGAAGCTTGACTCTCACTCAGTGTCTACTCTCACATGGGTGCACCTACTGGCCGCTCTCCCTGGAAGAGCAGAATTACACCCACGTTGTGCAGTGTGGAGCTTGTTCTGCCCCCCGTCCTGTCTTGGTGTGACTGTGGACATCAGAGAAGTAACTTGCTGCAAATCACAGCACCGTTAGTGTACCGTTTGTGCTGCTGGTACCTCTCCAGACAACCTATTGGGGCAGATTCCCCTGCTCTTACTTAGACTCCACTTTTAGTATGCGGAGAACTGGTTACCCGTATATCATTTAGAGTCTATGCAGTTATCACTCTGTTACCCAATTGTTTTATTCCACACAGGTGACCCAGCATTGAAATCAAGTTATGAGAAATGTGTGGATCTCTCATTTATTCAGACGGGCTCATCTTTTTCTAGACTAATTGTAGTTAGGATTAGTTGCACAGTTGCTCAATTGTGCAGCCTTTAACACATGACCACTGCTCTCTGTGACTAATCCCACTGCAGTAATTGCAGATCAGCAACTTCCATTAGTAGGTATTATTTGATACTCATAAAGGCTGCACAATGCTGCTCAAGTTCTACGTAGTAGCTGTACTTATTTTTTTTTTTAACTCGGAATCAGTGCACTGGCAATTCTCCAAGCAGTTCTCCAAAACAGAACCACCACAAAGGAAGTGAAACATGTCTCACCTTTTCCCCTCTTTCTCCAGGATCACCCTGATGAAAATAATTGAAGCAAAGAAGTCATAAGTTACTAACACAAGCAAAAATCAAAGTGTTAGTATTACCATCATTAGTATGTCAATTACTAACAATTATGTCACTACTGATGACAATGTCTCAGATGATAAAATCCAACAAGAAAATTTTCAATAAGCAATAAAATACGTAAATTTAATAGAACTCAACAAACAATATATCTTCAACATAATTTTAAAAGCTTAATCATTTGCATGTAAAGATTTTTTTTCCCCCATTTTGTCCTAGATTAAACCCTGACAAACAGGCATGTGTCTTTGTGAAGTGGCCTGCCAGGACCTAAGTGACTCCTCCATTTTGTTCTCCTTATTTTGGGAATGAACAAAGGAAAAATCCAAAGGCCGAATATGAGGGGAAAGTAACATGATTCTGTTAATGGCTTAGAAGGCTCCTCGGCAGGGACAGAGCGCCTTAGTTCAAGGAACTAATTCATAATTGATTCAGAGCAAAGAGCCTTCAGTGCTCCTTGCATTCTCCGTAAAAAAAAGAAGGCTTATAGCCATTGTTTTTCAAAATTATAATTTGCTTGAGAAACTGGTGCAATGGCAAATGCACTTTTGCACGTCAGCCTGACCCTGACAACTCATCTCTGCTCTTCTGGCTCCAAACTGCACTTTGGCTCATCTTCGCCCCTTCTGATGGCTGGCGGTCGCTAGGCAACTCAAAGACTACAGCTGTGAATACAAATTAAGCATCAACTGCCATAATTTGGCTTCTTCTGTATACAAAGTAAGAAAAGGTCATGGTCCCAAGTGGTTTGTTTTCATTCCTGATGGACAAGCAGCCAGTCAGTAAATACAAAGAGCCTGCCCTGCACGTCTGTCAGCAGCAGAGTGATGCACAGAATCAGCTGAGGAGCACATGTGCTCCAAAGACGCACACTCGCAGCTGATGGGATTAGAATTTAGCATTATCCATTCCAAGAGGCCCACAGATCCCATCACTTCGAACATGTCGAGCTTTCTTTTAAAATTAGGTTATCATAAGCTTTATGTTCTATTTCACTTGTTCAATATTAAAACAGCAGAACAAATTATTTAACAATAAAATAAGTGAAAGAGACATTCTGACGTAACAAATACAGGCCGAGACATGCTCCTAATGAAGCTTGTTGATAAGTTCCATAATACCAGGATCCGCCCTCAAGACTTAACCCTGACATTCATCAAAGAATTGACCACAGTGGTTCTTGAAAAGAAGCCTGAAACACTTCGTAAGGAGCATAAATAAAGCCTTTCTAAAAAGGTCCCCAAATTCCCAAACACTTGCAGGGATATTGCTTTCACTTGCAGTGGATGGATACATATGCGTCAGTGCCACTGACTGGAATTAGACATGCACAGCAGAAGAATCTGCTTCTTTATGGTGAAATGTGTAAAGCCTCTTACAGCACTGATCAGTGGAGGGAGCAGATCATTAAAAGCCGGTCAGAACATAAACCCATGTTGGAAGGCACGAATGTCATCTATACATGCACTCACGTACTGTATGCTTCTGTTTTTAATCCAGTTTCAATACCAACCTTCAGTCCTGCTGCTCCCTTCTCTCCTGCTAGGCCAGGCAAACCAGGTTCACCCTAAAGGCAAAGAAAACAAAGGATGAGGTTGAGAAAGACATGATGAAGTATATTAACAGCATTTCACCTACAGTCTTATATTGGGTAAGTAATGAGAAACAAAATTTAAAAAGACTCTGTGAATACATACTCCACAGTTGGGCACTAAAATACCTTATTTGATCAGGTAGAGTGGATTAACTCTAATTAAATCCTGTACAGACAAGACATGATTCTACTGAAGGTGGTGGAAATACACAAGTGTTAAACTAAACAGAAAACAGAACTGTGACTTCTGATTCTGAAAAGCTGGCCAATTAACCTTAAGAGCATAATCTTCCCAGCAAGGCTTCCAATGCCTTCCTCTTCTCTACAACTTAAAAATACTGCAAGAAAGGCTTATCTTAAATGATTTTGACATTTGTGCTTCTAGTCTCATATGAAGGCAGATAATGAAGAAAAATGAGTACGCATTCCAGAAATGGAAGAGTTTGGAAAAATAGGCAGCTTTATAATTTTTTAAATATACCTTTCTGGTCCATTTTTCATAGTCTCATATCACTGGCTGAAAAGTTGATTTAAAAATTTTTAGCATTACATCAATGGTCTAAATTTTGGGTATGTTTAATGCATAATATATATATTCTTCCACAGTTCAAGGAGTCGTAAATAATTTTCATAAGTCAATCAACAAATAACAATTATTTACAAACTTCTTCTCTTCCCCTAAATTTAAAAACAAAAAAACCTAATCAAACCTAATCAAAAATCAAAAAAACCCCCAAAACCCAAACAAACCCTTAAAGACATTTCCTAGTGTTTATTTCCCAGATTTATGGAAAAAACCCAGATATATATTTTAGGTAAAATAATAAAGCAATGGCTAGACTTCATTGTAAAATAACTAGGGGTGATGGCTAATTATGTAAAGCCTTCTGCAGAAGTATGCCTCATTTTCACAATACCTGTCGTCTTTGGTAACCCTCACGTACACAACTACGTTGCACTTCTGGGGTGGCAAAGCACGTTAAAATAATGTCCAAAAAAAGATTTTAAAAAGCTTGCAACTAGGTTCTTCTATAAGCCCTTTGCTATGTAAATGTATAAAAATGTGTAAAAGTTAAATGCCATAACTTACACAGTAATCAAATTAGAAACAGTAATTCATAATCAGAAACTAGGTGGACAATTTTCATACAGTATTCAAACTTAGTAGACATGATGAACCAACCCTCTACCCAAAAGTTACAAAGGAATTAAGATAAAGACTTGTTCCAAACGCAACAGCATGCATCCTCCATAAAAGCCTTCCATTAAGAAAGGACTTTTCCCTTTCTTACTTCTATAGTCGTATTTTAGTCGTAGGTACATAAACTATGATTCTCCATGAAAGCAGGCTCCATTCTATTTCTAAATTAGGTAACAAGATCATCCATTACATTTTAATTTCATCAAGAGTTGGCTATTTCAGAATGTAAAACAACAACATTAAGGTGCTAGTGAAACTGTAGTGAGGTATTTTCCAAGCCAGTGAAAAAGTGTTAGGTACCATTGAACTCACAGGGAATTAAATAGCCATTTGAGTCAGTCCTTTTTCAAGGCTCCTTTGTACTGCAGTAGCTTTAAGGCTGATATAGTAGCACAGGCATTTGATATATGAGTGGTCAGGAGTTGAAGCTGTTGGAGATTAGGCCTAAATGTCCTAAAGGATTGACCTAAAAGGCACTTGAAGAAAACTGCCAGTTGACAAAATGAAGCAGAAGGGACCAATGAATATGCACTTGTTTCTCCTCATCCCCACACTCCAAACAAGTTTGTTTCTGTCCCCCTCATTTTAAAACAGCTGCTGTCGGCTGACACTTTCAGAGGCTTAAATCTCTTAACCAAAGAGTTGAAGTCCCAGGCTTGCACTTTTCTCTCAGGTTTACATATCAGTGCTACGAATGCAGATAGCTACTACTGTGACAAAAAGGAGACTGCAAAAATGGGATAAAAGAATTATCTTATTTTCTTTGGAAAGAAGTTAAAACCTAAGGCTGCCACCTACTCATAGTAAATCCCTATTCGTACCAACAGTCTCATTTCTGACCTATATGTGACTTTCCTATGGCCAACACTACACTTCGGGTACTGAAAGTACTAGTCAGAGGCACTATCACAGCAGAGATTACCTCTGGGAATGGGAAAGATTGAAGGCAAACCCAGAAGGACAGCCCAGAAATGACCTTAAGGCTTTATGTTTTTGAAGTGATTATCCTTCTAACAGCCAGAAGAACACAGGCTAAAATAATTTTGTCATACCTACAATATTCCTTTCACTATTTTAGAATCCTAGTTTCTTGTCCATACAAGGAATCAAGGAGCATTAAGATGAAATAAAAATGCAGAACACATAAGCTACTCTATGTCGTACCCCTGGTTAATGTTCCCAATGCACAGCAAAATGAGCTTTGTGCCAGGGAGCCTCCCTGTTTTCACACTGCATGTCTTGTAGGCACGGCAGAGTCTGGCTTTATGTGTAGGTATTTTAACAATTCCACTAAAGCCTAACATAAAAAACCAACCAACCAAACAGAAAAATCAAACTGCAAAAAAACAACATCCCCCCCCTCAATCAAACCCAAAAAAGGACAAAGCCTTGACAGACCTCCCATCAGTTAGGAAATTCCAAAAGCAGTTATGAACCAAAACACATTTTGAAGGCACGTAGATTGATAGCTCTTCCCTTACTATACACTAGAATACTGTGTTATTTTAGGAATATTGATTCCAAAAGAGGATTTTGATTCTTGGCATGAAAATAATTTAAAGTACTTCTGTTACGAAGTATAGTTATTACAGAATCACAGAATCACTAAGGTTGGAAAGGACCTTCAAGATCATCAAGTCCAACCATTAATCCAGCACCATCGTGTCCCCTAAACCATGTCCTGAAGTGCCACATCCACACGTTTTTTGAACACTTCCAGTGATGGTGACTCCACCACCTCCCTGGACAGCCTGTTCCAATGCCTGACCACCCTCTCAGTAAAGACGTTTTTCCTAATATCCAATCTAAACCTCCCCTGGCGCAACTTGAGGCCGTTTCCTCTCGTCCTATCACTAGTTACTTGGGAGAAGAGGCCAACCCCCTCGTCGCCACAACCCCCTTTCAGGTAGTTGTAGAGAGCGATAAGGTCTCCCCTCAGCCTCCTCTTCTCCCGACTGCACAACCCCAATTCCCTCAGCCGCTCCTCATAAGGCTTGTGCTCCAGACCCCTCACCAGCTTCGTTGCCCTTTTTTGGACACGCAAAAAAAATTGTTTACTTTTATATATTTATTTGTTAATCAAAGCATATATTAAAACTGGAGTGCAAAATTATGCTTCAGCCCCACACATTAGTGTTTTGGAGATGAACAAATAGTATAGCTGCCCTTTAAAAGGCTGAAGACAGTTGCACTGCTGTTCAAGGGTTGATACATGCAAGAGAAAACAGGGCATTCAACAATGTCATTTGATGCAATAACTTCAATCAGACTGCTTTTCAACTTGATAAAATGAAAGAAGCTATAAAACTAGATCCTTAATTTCATGTATTTTTCACATTCACTGGGCCATGGCTAATGTCTTTCCTGACTCATATTGCAGTCTCTCTTTAATAGCACTGACTGCAAAGGTGCTAGGCTGCAGAAACAATTGTCTTCACATCATCTAGCTTTCAAATCGAGACTGTATTTTATTTCTTTTCTTTCACAGAATCACAGAATGGTTGAGGCTGGAAGGCACCTCTGGAGATGATCCCATCCAACTCTCCCTGTTCAAGCAGAGTCAACTTGAGCAGGTTGCCCAGGACTTTGCCCAGAAGGCTTTTAAGTATGTCCAAGGAATGGAGACTCTACAGCTTCCCTGGGCAACCTGTGCCACTGCTCAGTCACCCTCATGATAAAAAAAGTGTTTCCTGATGTTCAGAGGGAACCTTTTGTATTTCAGTTTGTGTCCATTGCCTCTGGTCCTGTCACTGGGTGCCACTGAAAAACACTTGGCCCATCCTCTTTGCACCTTCCCTTTAGGTGTTTGATCACATTGATGAGATTCCCCCCAAGCCTCCTCTTCTCTAGGCTGAACAGCCTCAGCCCTCTCAAGCTTTCCTCATAGGAGAGATCCTCCAGTCACTTACTCATTTTCAAGGCCCTTTGTTGGACTCTTTCCAGTATGTCCATGTGTCTTTTGTACCAAGGAGCCCACAGCCGGACACAGTACTCCAAGTGTGGCCTCACCAGTGTTCTTCTCCCATTTAAAGAGTAACTTTGCCTATAGTACATCTGATTTTAGGTCATAGCTTGCCTTTCTGCAGTCATGAACTCCCGAGAAATCATCACTTAAGGACAGAGGGACTGAAATCGGTAAAGCACAACATGTTCTAAAACTTCCTAGTGCTTATGTAAAACACAACCCATGATACCTATCAAAATTATAATGAGGGTCCATCCTCTGACAAGAAAAAGATGCAAGGCCCAGAGAAATTGTGTGAAGCCACCCTCAGAGCATTCTTCCCTGAAAGGAGTGGATTGTGGGGAGGTATGAAATGTCTTAATACTCTGTTTAGAGGAATTGACACTAGCCCTGTTTCTGCCCTTCTCCTACCTTCTTATTCTCAGCTGGATCACGTCACAGAAGCTGTGCTGTGCAATGAAATCACATGGGACAACTATGATATACCGTAACAAAAATAAGTTCTCCCTACCCATAGAGATGGGCTATGACTTCCTCATCCTGCCTCAGCAACATGGGGCTTAACTGACACCGTGACAGATAGAGAAATAGTCTAGTGGGATGCTGTGGTACCAGCACCATCTTATCTGAATATACGGTCTATGAAGATTTTGCTGTAATTGTAAAAGCAGTAACAAAACTACCAGACACACAAATGTCACGCCCCAAACTGGTAAACCTGCAGATATTGCATCAGAAGTACTCTTTAGGTAGCCTTTAATTTCTGTTTCATATAAAGTTGTTTCCTCTTGCCTTTGGGTAACTGGGCCAACCCCAAAAGAAGGATTCTGTTTTCATGACATGACCAAGAACACAAATAGGCTATATTAGTTATTCAAATAAAATATTAGAAAATGCTAGAAAAGCTGCCTTTTCCCAAATTTCATGTGAAAACTATTTAGTACTGGAAGGTAATTCTCTAGCCTCTTGTCTACCACAGAAAAAGATACTGCCATTACAAGCTTTGTAAGCACTTAAGTTCCCAGTTATTCACCACCAGCATCCAAATTTATTCAGATCCAGTTTGCTGAATTCACAGATGGTCTCGGAATGGTGGAAATAAAAATTTCCAGCAAATGTGCTAATCTCACTTACCCAAAATCAGGAAGCTTGACTCAGCAAGAGTGTAAATGTTCCAGTAATTTATTTGGTGACCACTTACACAGCAGAATGGTGCAGTCATCAGTGGACAAGGGAAGAGCTGCAGATGTCATTTATCTGAACTTTTATCAGGTCTCTGGCACAGTCCCCCACAACATCCTTCTCTCTAAACTGGAGAGTTATAGATGGGTGGACTGTTTGGTGGATGAGGAATTGGTTGTATGGTCACACCCAGAGGGGCAGTTGTCAGTGGCTCAAGGTCCAGATGGAGATCAGTGACAAGTTGTGTCCTTCAGGGGTCGATAGTGGGACCAGTACTGTTTAATATCTTCATCAATGTCATAGACAGTGGGATCAAGTGCACCCTCAGCAAGTTTGCAGATGACACCAAGCTGGGTGGTGTGGTTGACACTCCTGAGGGATGGGATGCCATCCAGAAGGACCTGGACAAGCTCAAGGAATGGATCCGTGTAAACCCCATGATGTTCAACAAGGCCAAGTACAGGGTCGTGCACCTGGGTTGGGGCAATCCCCAGTATCAGTACAGGCTGGGGGATGAAGGGATCAAGAGCAGCCCTGCTGAGAAGGACTTGGGGGTACTGGTGGATGAAAAGCTGGACAGGAGTTGGCAATGTGCATTCGCAGCCCAGAAGGCCAACTGTATCCTGGGTTGCATCCAAAGCAGCGTGGCCAGCAGGTCAAAGGAGGTGATTCTGCCCTTCTACTCTGCTCTGGTGAGATCCCACCTGGAGTCCTGTGTCCAGCTCCGGAGCCCTCAGCACAGAAACAACATGGAGCTGTTGGAGCGGGTCCAGAGGAGGCCACAAAAAAGCTCAGAGGGATGGAACACCTCTCCTCTGAGGACAGGCTGAGACAGTTGGGCTTGTTCAGCCTGGAGGAGAGACGGCTCCAGGGAGACCTTATTGTGGCCTTCCAGTTCTTAAAGGGGGCTTCTAAGAATGATGGGGACAGAGTTTTTAGCAGGGCCTGTTGTGATAGGACAAGGGATAACAGTTTTAAACTAAAAGAGGGCAGGTTTAGACTAGATAGAAGGAAGACATTTTTGGCACTGAGGATGGTGAAACACTGGCACAGGTTGCCCAGAGAGATGGTAGATGCCTCATCTGTGGAAACATTCAAGGTCAGGTTGGACAGGTGTCCTGATTTCAGTTGGGATAGAGTTAGTTTTCTTCATAGAAGCTAGTGTGAAGCCATATTTTATATTTGGGATGAAAATAATGTTGATAACATACTGATGTTTGTAGTTGCTAAGCAGCCAAGGACTGTTCAGCTTCTCATGCTGGCCTGCCAGGAAGAAGGCAGGGGTTGCATGGGAATCTGGGAGGGGACACAGCTGGGACAGCTGACCCAAGCTGGCCAAAGGGATATTCATATCATATGATGTCATGTTCAGTGTATAAAGCTGGGTGAAGAAGGAGGTGGGGGATGTTTGGAGTTACGGCATTTTGTCTTCCCAAGTAACCATAACGCGTGATGGAGCCCTGCTTTCCTGGAGATGGCCGAACACCTGCCTGCCCATGGGGAGTGGTGAATGAATTCCTTGTTTTGCTTTGCTTGCATGTGCGGCTTTTGCTTTACTGTCTTTACTTCTACCCACAAGTTTTCGCCCTTTTACTCTTCTGATTCTCTTCTCCATCCCACCAGCAGGGGAATGAGTGACTGCTTGGTGCTTAGCTGCTGCCTGGGGTTAAACCTCTACAATGGGGCTCTGAGCAACCTGATCTAGTTGAAGATGTCCCTGCTCATTGCAGGGGGGTTGGACTAGATGACCTTTAAAGATCCCTTCCAACCCAAAGTATTCTATGATACTATGATTTTTTTGCTGTTGTTTATACACTGTAGAGAAATTGCAGGGTCCCCATCAGTGGACTAACGACGGTGTATTTTCAAACAGATATGTTACAATGTTGTGTTTGCTGTCAATAACAGCAGTCTTTAACATGTTACAGGGGTTAACCTGTGGATGGGGAGCTGCCATTAACACGAATTAAATTCCAAATGTTAATCCCAAATGCCCTGATGGGAGGACAGGCACTCCAGTTCCTCAAAAGTAAAACTCTAACACTCTAACAAACTTAAGTTACTGTCACTACTGCAATGAATCAGAAAGGAGACTGTTCCATCAGCAAATTGCAATGTCAAACGATGACCGAATGAGTTACGTAGAAGATCACCATTAGCTATTTGAAAACTTCTGATAATTTCCAGAACTGGTTTCCACAAAATGCTCTGAGACTCAGAAATGCCAAGAATACACCCAACCCAGCCATTCAATTCAGGAGTTTCAGATAATTCAAAGAATAACCAGAAGGCTGTTCCTTTGGACAGCACACCAGAACACCTTGGTTCAAGTCCTGGCACTCTCGAACCTGTATTAACTGTAAAACTGTATTAACACTGACAGTCTGTCTCCGTCTTTCCTGTATTTGGGCAAAGAACATCCTTCAGCACCCTGCACAAAAAATAGGTGCAGTCATTTCCTCAGATACTCTCATGGTAGGGGCAGTCTTAATGTTTATACTGGAGTGAATCTGAATTTGATGAGCACTTACATGTTTAGAGCATTGTTTGAGCTCTGCTGCTAATATGAGAAAAATCTGTCAATATGAACTCATAAAACCTACTTCAGAACAGGTCTGAAATATATCACCCACTAGAGTCCGTATCAAAGGAGTCAAGGCAGTTGAAAACATGCTTCTCCTTACTGGGGTGCTCTGTGCCCTGGAGGCATATACCTTCATATCAAGAATTAATCAGCTAAAAATAATGTGGCTGGAGGCCCCAGCTTTTCTTGTCTGTAACAGAAAAACAGCTTGGAGGCTGCTGTTCTGAAATAGGTTTGGTTTTGGTGAGATGCATAACTCTGTCTGCACCAGGTGGTTGATATCCACCTCGCCCTGAGAAGAAAGGCTGTCATTATTGCTATATTTTTCAGTCACTAGAATGTAATCAATTTTAAGGATAAGGAAACACAAGAGGTCCCCAAACCCAATCCAGTCTAATTTTACTCTAAAATACATAAACGAGGACAGAAGGGGAAAAAGTGGTTTCTCAGACATGTTACTGTGATTTCCATTTCAAACCAGGGTTGAATTACCTCCTTTCAACTTGCTTTTCACCCCCCCTCAAAAATAACTTAAAATTGTTTGTTTAAGGACTGGAAATCTCTCCTGGCCCACTCACCAGCTGAAATTAAGTGGAAAGACACTTCAACAAGACTCAGCTGGCCTGCAAACCTGTCTGAGAATTTGTGAACTACATTTAATGATGTTTCCTTCCTTTATACTTCTTTATTTGGAAAAATGTTAGTACACGCATACCCTTCCTCATTTCTCTAAAGAAATGTGATAATACTACTTTCCAAATGTGTCCCTACATACCACAGTACACACTGATGGGAAAATACATGTAAATTAGAGTAATAAGAAGCATGAAGAAAGCACTAAGAAATGTGCACAACCAGACTCTAAGTCTGCTGATAAGAAGGGAAATTCTTCCAAGGTTTTTCAAATTGCTATTGTCAAACTAATGAAACAGTTTGAAATGAAGGGATCTATCCTGACCACACATTCTGTTTGCAATACACCCTTAAAAAACCCAAGTACTATGTAAGAAAAAGTGCTCCATGGAAGTATAGAGTGAGGGGTTTATGCACTCCAGACAAACTCCTATTTGAAACAAAGAGAGTTAGTTGCACAGACCCCAGAAACTGGGCTCCTTCAGGCCAGTTGCAATCCTTACTTACGGAACCTCCCCTTTTCTCCTTCTGTTGTTGCTGCAGGCAATAGGAGTCCTTATCAAATCAGTACCACTTAACAAATACCAGAATACGTATGCTACATTTGCACAGCTGAACCCCTTTGTGGCCATTTCAACATGATCAATGTAGGGATCTGATATCCCTAGATCACTGCAACCTCCTGTCTCCATGCAGGCGTAATCCTTTTTTTGTCCTATTCAAGTGCCTGAGGACCTCTTGCCAGGGATGGAGAAAGGGAAGGTTATCTCCCCACAGCATCTTGCTAGGAAGCAGCCTGCTACAGGTGGATTGCATAACGGTCGGCAAAGGAAAAGGGAGCACTCAGAAAGACTCTCCTTGCTATCTCAGAAGCTTTCTGTCCATCCCAGGGACAACGTTCTCTCTAGCTGTAGGTATTAGGCAGCTCCTTTCCAGTTATTGCTCTCAACAAGATAAGCGGAGTGTGGCTATAGTTTCCCAAACATAGGAACAAACAAAGAATGTAAACGCCCTTGCAAAACTACCTGTAATGTTTCATTGGATTTGGCCTAAAAGAAAAAAAAAAAATGGGTGAAGGTTTTATGGCAATGATTTTGCTATTACTCTTAATACAAGGAAAATTTACTAGTTAACAGTCCTGCAAAAACATGTGGGTTGTGTACAATTACACTTACTCTAATATCTAGAGATTGTCTAAGAGAAGTGGTTCATATGTTAAGGGATTAGAAAATTGTTCTAAGTGCACTCAGAATTTATGATCTCATTCCCAGACCTATTGGTCAGACTTGTCAATCGTCTCCTATAATCCACTATTTCAATTAAAGAAGAGGCGAAGGAAAAGGAAAATTACAGAGACACTTGTAAGGTGGATATAACCTAAGTCTGTATCATTTGACTGCTCAAGGAGAGACTAAAGCTAATTCACTACTGACATTCTTCGGCTGAAAGATATTTCATTGTCCAGATGAGGAAAGCGTTCACACACACACACTTAATTTTAAGCATGTGCCTAACACTCACTGCCTTTTAAACTAAGAAACAATATTAACTTGGAACTTAGTGCCCTGCACATGCTGCTCTTTGACAGAGCAAGCTCACTGATTAAAAGGCTACCAAGACAGTAAGGCTTTTGTAAAGCCTTTTAACTACGTAACTTCTCAAAAGGGGATGACTTGCATC
This sequence comes from Phaethon lepturus, assembly GCF_000687285.1. NCBI lineage: Eukaryota > Metazoa > Chordata > Aves > Phaethontiformes > Phaethontidae > Phaethon > Phaethon lepturus. Next base: position 25,905 of record NW_010543937.1, on the reverse strand, counting down.
ACACATTCAAGTTGAGTTCAACTATTCTGCCAGTCATCATGAATCTGTATGATTAAAGCCAGGAAGGCCAGCAGCCAGCTCACAGTACAGCCCAACTGCTAAAATTACTACTCCGGTCTTCATTCAACAATATCCTCTGTGTCACACTGCACTGAGAATCTTTTTTTTTTCATAGAAATTGGAAGAATGGACCTTTTGGTAGCAAAATATTAATATGGAAGTCCTAGGCTGCACTATACTTTCTAACTTTATATAAATATTGCTTCAGTTTAACTTTAATTCTACCAGTATTTCCAAGCTAGCAGAATTTGCTATCTATACTAAAAGAAATATCAACAGTCAACTTTCATCTGCTCAGTATTATATGAAAATAATACATTTTCTGCACATAAGGAAGTGATTGCTAGTCAGTATCAACCAACAATTGTGAAAACAAACAAAAGAATGTGACCACATTTCATTTTTATCTGTATGGTTTTTGTCCTGGTATCTAGATTTTAGTTTAGTAATTAATTTATTATTTTTCTTAAAGGTCAAAAGTAAAATAGTCCAGCTACATTAAAAATACACTGACATCTTTATGAAAGTGGTAATAGTTTAAGAATGTCATCAAAGTTTTAGATGCTGTAAATATTGAAAGCAAACATAAAAGCATAAATTGAAAATGTTAGAACCAGTTTTTAAAGCACAATTTAAAGTTGATAAACAGCATGTAAAGATGTGTTTGCATTTTCCCTTAATCAAAGGCAATTGCATATTTCTTTTCTTCCCCGTGAAACATGGCTGCAGGTAAGTCTATGTGGTCTCCTAAAAATAGACATACAACAACCTTGCCAATACAGCTTAAAAAAAAATTCCACATCTCCCACAATGACACTTCAATAATCAGATCAGTTTTGCACATTTGACTTATTTCCTCAACATCCATTTTTTGTGCTCATCTGAGTGAACATTTCTGGCTAGAGTTTGTGTGATGATGCTATTAAAAGTAAAGCTCTTGGATAAAATCAGAATCATCAGTTCTATTCTAGTCAATGTTGTTTGCAACTTCACCCTGTCCAGTCTTCTTACATGTTCCTGCACACCCAAAGAAAATCATGCTACAAAGTGTGTCTTTACCAACTTTTCACTCATACTTTGGTCACAAAAATTACTTGAATCATGTACAGCAACAGCATCTGTGTTGGCAAGTACTGTCTACCACTCATGTTGCAATTTAATGCAGCTATAAAATATGAAGGAAAACATCTCAGGTCTTAATGCAAATTTGTTTCATAATATTTTCTTGTGTACTATATATAGCTAGTTCTATTTTTTTTCTTTTATTGTTCCACAATAGTCATAATACTTTGAATATTTTAATAATAGGTTCCTAGCACTATCAACATCACTAAAGTGAAATAACTGCTTATTACATCATTTCTTATAACCACTGTCAAAACACAGGCCTAATACCGTATATTACGCTATTAGAAACAATACATCCTTTTTGTTAGGAAAAAGGAATTAAAATTAAACTATTTGAAACATCTCAGGGCTTTTGGGGAGGGAAGTAGAAGAAAGAATTGTAGAATATGATCCTTATACGCTACCTTCTATTGCTGCTTAAACATGGTGAACAACCTATATCATACATTTTCATTTTGGTATTCCCTGCAAGCACTTTTGAAGTTCACTAGCATGTCAGTGCTTGTGAGAACAACAGATGGATAATACAGTTTACAGTCAGGGAGGGATATTTTTTAAACTTCACCATTTAGATTTGCCAACAAACCTTAGCAATGCTGTGAAACCACCCTGCTGGTTTGCTGTGACCCCTTCTTATGGAGAGCTGTTCTGAACTATGAGTTAACATGGTGATGGCACTGAAAGATGACACTGACTTGCCTGGGTTAGCATTTCCTCTTGGTTTTGTTCGGGAGTATTTCTGTTTAATTTATTTCTCTGCATTTTCGTCTCCAATTTCAATTTCACATTATTCTCCACCTGTGTTTCCAGTCTCTTTTTATTCTCTATTTATAGGTTATATTAACAATATATTGGCACTGTAGAAATACCCAATATCAACATAACTGTTTGTATCATGGGACTGATTTAACAAATAGTAAAAAAAAAATCTGCAGAAAAACTTAGTTTGTAAACATACTGACTAAAGTTGCACACCACTAATACACATTGCTCTCTGGGACCTATCAGTCATCACAAAATCTGGACATCAGACTTTCAGTTTTATTAATTACATTTGCTGCCTGTTCAAGTAAATCTAGAAAAAAATACTTCAGAGCACAAACCAGATTGTACAGGCTTTTCCATGAAGCCAATTTGAAACCACAGCTCTGGATGTAAGGTTGCATGCTGCTCATATGAACAAGTAGCTTTAATCAACTACATAAATAATGGCAGTGCTGACAAAGGCAGTGAACTCACCACTTGTCCATCTCTCCCTGGAACACCAGGCACTCCGACAGAACCCTGGTGGGAAACAGACACCTGTGTTTAGCAAATTAAACAGGTCATGAAACCTTTCATCTCTTAATACAGTACTTGGAAATGATGGTGAATGCTTGCTTATTGTAACTGCAATGAATTTTTCAAAAACTAATCTTTATCCAAGCTGAGCTCTCTTTTCAGTTTATATTTTATACTAATTAGACATGTTCTCACGTTGTACATTTTAATGACTGTCCCACTGTATGGCCTCTTCCATAAACAAGCTTCAAGCTGATGGTTGCTTTGTAATGTTGTGGATGCTTCACAAGAAATGTAAGAATTAAAATACAATTCCATTTCATGCTCTCGATAAATTTTGAGACTGATCCTACACAATCGAGTATAACACCTGAACAAAACCATTAATGCTTCAAGAGAGATGCTTCAAGCTCAGTAACTGGTAACGCCAATATATTTTAAGGCTTTTAGGAGATAATCTACAATAATTCAGCCTGACAGTGCAAATTACAGATACCCTTTCAAATTGCGTCAGTATTACTGCAACTGAAATTTAAAAGCCAACACAGGCCAAACACAAGGAGCAGACAAAGCAGGAAAGCAAAATATTAGCATTGACCTGTGGCATTGGAGGGATCTTTTTACAAAGCTCTCACACTATAAGTACGATGGACAATTATTTTGAAGGAACCTGTACAGCTGTTGGTACAGAGGCTCAGTGAAAACCTGAGGTATGAGGAAAGCAGAAAAATTTCATGGGCTTACACAGCATTCTCCTCTTTTTATATAATAATGGTGTTGCTCAGCAAGGAAACTGAAAGTATTATTTTTATTTTTCATTTATAAACACCTTAACAGGATACAAAAATGTGATAGTTATTTGAAAGGCTGGCAACCTAAAAAGAGGCCAGGGGACTGGGAAAGGCAGAGTCTTTGTCAACAGTGAAATGTGCAGTTTCCCAGGACCCTTAAATCAAATAAGCACCCTGTAAAACCCTTCATGCCCTGCTTTCTCTGCGTCCCAAGAACCAGTGCATGTCATTTCCCCCTCTATTCATATTGGTTAGAGGTTTCACTAAAATGGTTTAGTCAAAGGACACCAACACCCAAAGGGAATGCATCCAAAATGGATGCACATGTTTTTCAATGAATAGAGTTGAGAAATCCTGTGAAACAAGGAAAGAAAGCAACCCATGAGGGCCTCAAAAAACCTCCAACATTTGAATGCCCAGGAGACTCCCGCTCATAGCAGAGCTGCAAATCAGTAAGAAGTAATACACTGGCATCCCAACATATCTCCATGACCTCAAATGCTCTCCCCTTACTCCCAAAGCTT
>NW_010543937.1:0-22090 GCF_000687285.1 Phaethon lepturus | reverse complement strand
CAACCCTCCCCCTTGGCCATCCCTGCTGCCTCTTTTTGCTGGATGCACGGTCACAACTGCTAGCCACTGCAAAGGGGCCCTAGCAAATGTTTTCACATCTTTGTACAATTTTTCCAGAAAACTAGAAGACAAAGCTCAGGAGGGCATTACACCATCAGCCTCAATAAACTATCCTATTCCTAACAGTTCCTCCCCTCAGTGACAGTCTTCTATAGCTGCTGATTTTTCTTCCGAGACATAGGATGTTAGAAAGTGTAAATAAAGCTGATTCTATCATGCCAAGTAAAAGTTTATCAGATATGCAAAAGCTCATCAGCACATGGGTTTTGCTGATAATGTACATGTAAAATACCCTCCTTCCTGAGTCTTAGGGCATAACTTTATAATGGTAACTTAGACATCAGTACAGCTTTACAATGCCACATTCCTGATTGCCTAACACGAAGGGTAGTCCTCTCCTTCAGCCTGCAAACTCTGTACAGCTCACACCTGACAAAATTCCACCAATTTATGCTTTGGGATTATATTTTTATATATCAGTAGGTTTTTCTTTCTTTTGTTCAAAAAGTTCCATTTGAGCAGATGCAGCCAAACCTTCACCTTAAAGAATACTATCTCAGAAGAAAAAAAAGCAGAGGTGGCATCCTTATCATATATGTTAATACTACTTATTCCTTTCCTCTTTCTTTTTTGTTTTATACAAATTAAGCCTGTTTAATTAAATATCTTCTATACAACTTTTTAATCTTTTGAAATGAACTAGAAAATTACTTGCCTTGGTGGTGCATGGGTGAGACGCTGGAAGAGTGCCGCTTACTAGCCGTTACTGCTGATATACCTAGGACTGGTTTAATGGTGTAATTCCATAAATCCTAAACTCACTCCATCAAACTGAGGCAGTCAGCTTTAATGAGCGTAAATAATGCTGAAAGCATTCCCAGGAAGTCAGGTCTCGGGTTACCGAAGGAACAGGAAGACACCGGCAGACCACCTGAACACCGCCAACCAAGCACCATTTATCAGCAACACCTATGTCCTTTGTTTCTGCTGCTCAATTTTTTAGTCATATGGCACTGATCTACTCGAGTAAGGACATGCATTTCATCAGAAACTCTATCTCCCCACCTTTCACAACGTTTTAACTTTGGTTTCCTAGTAGTACCACTGCATGAATAAGAAAATTATAGTGACCTTTTCACCTGAAAGTTAAGCAGACAGATTGAAAACAGTCTGCTCTGCATTGCTTGAACTTCCTATGATGGGGGAAATGAGAAATCTGATGTCTCACATTATATGGCTGCATTTTACAAAAACAAAATTCAGAGCCTAAACTAACTGATTCAGTGTGGTGTACAGTAGCTAATTCCATTCACCTTTTCTGCTCGCAGTTTGGCACCAGGAGGAATAATCACTTTCACAGTATTGTTGTTTATACTATACCTTTTGTCCTGGAGGCCCCTGAGGTCCCTGCAAAGGGAAAACAATTCAATTAACATCATAACTCTAGCCAATTTAAACTGAAATGACCAATTAAAACTGTCTTATTGTGTAAGCATTCTGATACTGGACCGAAACCAGCTGATGTTTTATACATCAAGGAAAAGTAAAAGTTTATGCTCAAAATGCACAATAGATCTTTTCTTTTCTCTTCTCCTTTGGAACTGATCTAAAATACTAACTGGAAGACTCAATTTTTCCCCCCTTCTAATCTTTTCTCTTCCAAATCATCTGTTTCTTCTAATACTGACAAATCTGTCAGCATTAAGACGACTGTGTTTTTTCTCTTTCTGATACCAGCTAACAGCCAGTTGTGTGTCCATAGTAATATATCTGCTCATCAGCATAAAAACAAGGTTTATGCAAAAAAATATTTTTAAGATAGAGAGAAGCATAAGCCTCAAAAATCTCCTCACCTTCTAGGTATCAGCATACATGACTATGTTTTATCCAACATGTGACCTGTGCCATCATTTGCAAGTTAAGAGAAAAATCATTAAGAATTAACTTCAGAAATCATTACAAATGCTCTTGGCCAGTAAAGAATCATTGTTTTGTCCACATGACCTGAGAAGGCAGGAAGAGCTATCTCAATTCAGGAAAGCTTAACTGCTTAATGTCATAGGGGAGTCAAAGTCTCATTGATATTAATAGGACCCATTTCTCATCTGGCATCTCTGAAGTACCCAGGTGGTTCATGGCCACAGTGGAGAGCGGAGGCAGCAGGGAAATAGATCAGCAGACCATGTCTTTGACATTTCAGGAACCTGTTTCTGTAAGAATCAGACCACATCCACCTCAGTTTTTAGGGGCTCTTTTCCCCATGTTCCTACTATGGGTCCTGGTGCAATCTGTGGGGGTGCTGGTGTTATATCAACCAAGGTGAATTATGAGTGCATGAGGGTGCAAAACAAAAGCCAAAACTGGAGAATGCAAATCCTTATGATGTGTGAAAAATAAAAGAAGAATTGAATATCAGAACTACAAATATTCAGAAATTTATCTTGAACAAAAGGATTGCTGCTTCGAAATGCGGAGACAATTTTATTTTTTAAGGTAGTTGGTAGACACAGGGCTCATTGGAATATTGCTGTGATACAACTTTAAACTGCTAATATGGAGAAGCTCCACTGGTGGTAATTCTGGTCCTGGATCCACTGGTGTGGATGAAAACCTTGCAGTTTTAAATACAGATTTGTACACCTGAGGTTGGGCATCAAACCTTGCAAAAGCTTTGCATAGATTAGTGTTACTTCTTGAAACTTTTGACTGATTATCTCAGCAGAACTACGGTCTTGTAAGCATTCAAATAGCTCCTCAATAGGAGGATCAAAAAAGAAGCTGCATTGCTCCAAAGAAATTCAGCTGCTATCTGTGTTTCTCTGGAGATGGGGAATTATTTGGTAGTTACTTAAGCACTTGGAAAATTGGGTAACGAAGGATAAACAAATGTTTATAAAAGTCTTCTATGCAACTATGTTTTTAAAAGGTAAAATATTTCCACTATGAATGCTATTCTTCAATCACTGTTTTCCAAAATCAACAGACCTCCAGAGCTTGTATCATATCAAACCCTGGCATCATAGAAATGACTGAATGAAGTTAGACACTTCAGTTGGGCCTTGACAAATAACGATCTGGAATAAATTTAAAAAAAAACCAAACTAGCCCCCAAAAAAGAAAAGACTGACCCAATATAGTTAGCACAAATGATCCGAGTCCAGAATTCTTCTTAGACCTCCCTTCTAATATTACAATTATATTTTTCTTTTAAGCTTACTCTGTTCCTTGTGCTTTAGCGAGCTGCAAAATAAGAAATAACTCTGCCCTGTAAGGGTTAAAGTTGCAGTTTCAAAGCACAGTAATGCAGGGTGTGATACATTAGCAACAGCCTCTCAAGGTGTTTTTGTATTCAACTTCTAGTGACTCAGTTGCTTGACATTTAAAGAAATGTATGGAATACAAAGTTTGGGCATTTTCAATTGGCAGGTCTGGGGCAGCAGTAATGACTTGTTTTACAAGGTATTAGAGTTCATGGACAGTGAACACAAACACCAAATGAAAATGCCTAACAAAAATATAATGAAAAAGGGAATGTTTTTGTATACTGAAAAAGTTATACAGCAAAATACGTCATAATGGTGCAATACCTGGTCATACAAAAACTCTCTTATTCCAAAGCTTTGCATAAAAAAAAGTCCTCTTTTTTTTAAACCTCCATACTTCCTATGTAAAGTAAAAGCTCTTTGTAACTAGAAGACCTCTAGGAGGTACTGTGCCTACATCTCTATGTGACAAAAGAAGTTCCAAGACTATCCCTGAGAACAGATGTTTCCCCTTTGGTGCCTTTAAGAATCATTAAATATTTAGAACAGAATCACAGAATCATTTAGGTTGGAAAAGACCTTTAAGACCATTGACTCCAACCATAACCTAGCACTGCTAAGTCCACCACTAAACCATGTCCCTAAGCACCACATCTACATGTCTTTTAAATACCTCCAGGGCTGGTCCCTGGGCAGCCTGTTCCAATGCCTGACAACCCTTTCTGTAAAGACACTTTTCCTAGTATCCAGTCTAAACCTCCCCTGGCGCAACTTGAGGCCATTTCCTCTTGTCCTATCACCTGTTACTTGGGAAAATAGCCCAACACCCACCTCACCACAACCCCCTTTCAGGTAGCTGTAGAGAGCGATAAGGTCTCCCCTCAGCCTCCTTTTCTCCAGGCTAAACAACCCCAGTTGCCTCAGCCGCTCCTCACAAGACTTGTGCTCCAGACCCCTCACCAGCTTCGTTGCCCTTCTCTGGACACGCTCCAGCACCTCAATGTCTTTCCTGTAGTGAGGGGCCCAAAACTGAACACAGTATTCAAGGTGCGGCCTCACCAGTGCCAAGTACAGGAGGACGATCACTTCCTTACTCCCACAAACCAATTTTTTAGCAGTCTAACAACATAACGAGCTTAAGAAGGAATCCTGAACTAGCAGATGTACATGAAGAGGAAAGCACAGGTTTCATACAAAGTATTCATCTGCATTTCAGTGGAGCCTATGTTCTACCCACTGATCCCATTTTCTGTGTCTAACAAGCACACAATGTGGTTCTGAAAATGTGTTCCTGCATGGTTGAGGAGTGTTTCATAAAGATTGCAATTTCTAGAGTACTAGTATTGAAATGTGCTATGCTTTGGTATTGATGAATCACCTAGATAAAAGAACAACCAGCTAAGAAAACAGATTAACTATGATGGGAAACATAAAACTTCTGATTAAGCACTGCCCCCCCTCCCGTGCTAACTACCTTAACTGATGAAAAGAGCAGCAATAACTACTACTTAGTGCTCAGGGAGAGCTTCTTATCATCATTCCCATAGTCATTGTTGTGGCAGCCACTACCGAAGTACAGAGGTTATAAAATGCCAGAGACTATTTTTCCTGAGATTTCCTGCAAGTTAAGGCCAATTTTTTGGGGGAAAAAAAGAGTAGTTGCTGTGAGAGGCACAGGCTGAGAATTTCCATTTCATCTGCTAGTTCTTAGTAAACTTTTGTGCTAAACAGCTTAACAACACCTTCTAAAATTTACTATGAACCTGCTACCAGAATGAAACAAAGAATGCTGCTGCAGAGCTCTGGCCATTGAAAACAAAATCACAATTAGTAGTTTCCCGGAGGAGCTATGAAGATTCACACTAGCTGAGGATCTGGCCTTGGCCATTGGCCTGAAAGGCTGAATTGAAGCCAGCAGCACTTCCCAGTCAAGTTCTGCCTGGTCCCTGCGAGTTCATTTTGTTCATTTTAACCTAAGAGTGAAAAATAATATTAATTCATTTTAAAGATGTGACATTTTGCAGACTTAAATGGCACAGTTACACTTTTCCAGTCTGTCACAGAAATAGCAATACCCTTTGGAAGAACATTCTCCTTATTCTGAATACTTAGTAAAAGCAGTAACATTAGGTCTTATTTTCTTGAACAGATGCCCAGCAAGACTGTATAAGCACAAAACTGCTAGTTTGGAAAACAATGTATCTTAAAGCAGAGGGATTTTGCTTTTGGGTTAACCATTACAAGTGTAGTTTTCTTTCGCAAAAAGACACCTTTACCTGAATTCTCCGGTTATTCTGGACTGTTCTGTTGATGCAAAATATCTGTAAAATTACTTATGTGTCTTTATAGCCAATTTTGGGGGATAAAATAATATATGGGTTTTTTTCACTGACAAGAAGTGGTTGATTCATACACTAAACATGTTTAAATTTACTTCTTTTCCAAGGAGCTGAAAACATTGCAAATTTTGATCTTCCAAATTTTTACTATGCACTAGTTTAAAATACTTTAAACATAAAAGCACCAAAAACTCTTCCATGTAGAAATTAGACACAAAAAACACCCCATGCACACCCTCTATCCTGTTGCAGTTTATGAATCTGAAAATGTTGATATATCAGAGTCAGCCTTTGAGATTTCCCATCACTGACTCACTTTAAGTTCTCATGAATAGTCTGCAACCACAAATCCTAGCTCTTGGGTAGAAAAGAATCACAAATTCATTTTAGGATTCATTCTGAAAATGAGAAGATAAAACAGAAAAACTCTTGTATGGTATTTAAGAGTTATTATCACCAGTAAGAGCAGACAAATGGCATGGGGAACAGGATGAATTACGAGAGGCAAGACACAACTTTAATTGAAAAGGTTGAAAAGCTAAGGAAACTACTGGCCTTCCCTCTTGCATAGCATACATTTTGCTAGTTCCACATAACACTTAATCCCTTCGGTCACCCCACTGCTTGGCCTCCCTCTGAATTCTCTTAATCTTTTCTGCATGGAGGAATGATACCTTCAACTCTTGTAGAAAGTAATCTGCAGGGCTTTCAAGTGCCATGGAAACCAGACACAAATTGCAACTAACTAGTAATTCTTACATTCCCCTCTAATATTAAAGATGCATACAGTCACACCTTTCTAACGTAAACCTAAGCCTCCATCTCACCTAAAAAGAAACTGAACTCCCTTGGTTCAAAGAGAAAACAGATTCTTCCTGACTCAGCAACACATACAGCCAAAAAACCTTGCAAACAGCTCTCCCAAACATTACAACCACAAGGATAGAATAGCAATAGAAGCACAATGGCACTCTCACAATCTGTAAAGATTTTCAACAGGGAATGAGAGACCCCTGCAAGCAACAACTAGCTTTCCTAAACCTCTCCTCTCACCACCTGCCCCAACCCACACATACTTATATGGGAAATGGGGAAAAAGAGAAGCCAATCCCTGTCTTCAAGGCAAATTTCCCTTGTGCACCTAAAATAGGTTGAGCTCTCTTGTACCAAAGCAGAGCTCACACCAGAGAACTCACACACTGTCATTCTCTGTACATGGTCCAAGCAAACCTCGCCTGCCTGAGAGGGAGACATGTTATTGTTGCCCTCCTTCACAACATCATCTGAAACATGATTTTCTTTTTCTTTATTGACACAGAACTTCACTAAAAATTGAGAAGAACACAGCAGCAGAATTCTCATCTGGAGTAAATTGCCATGTCTTCACTAGAGCCACTGGATTTCCTAGTTCACTGGAAGGAGAACACGAACATTCCCAGAACTTAAAATGCATTCAAATTATTTCAACTTTTTGTGAATCAAGGCACATGTTGTTTGAGTAGGTCACAACTCACTCAACGTGTGTAATAGGCTTGTGGTACATTCTGAGACAAAAGCTGGAAAACACTGTTATTTCATTATCTACTATCTTGTGCTCTTCAAGAAATTTATTCCACTTCTTGTAAGAAGAGAAAATAGAAAACTAAGTCATTTCAAGCTGTGCTATTGTTGGTTCACAGGTTAAAACTGAGTTTACCAGCTCTATCAATAGCCTGTACATTCATCTAGAAATACCAAGGCATGTTACCAAATACAGGTGTTAAAAACACTTTTGAAAGAGAAAAGCTTCTATCCCTGTTATTATAATCTAGAGGTCAGTCTTGCAGCTCTTCTTCACTCAAACAGCACCATGGGATTTAAAACTGCTGAGTGAGATCCCATAGGCTACAAATAGACTTCAGCTTCCACAACCTTCAGCAAGTACATCCAAACTGTAGGGTTTATTTCACAGCATCTGGTGCTCTCTTTGGCTGCATCCTGCTTCCACTCTGGAAGGATGGCCTTGAACATGTGGGCAAGCAGGAAACCACAGTACACTCCAACAAATAGGCTTCTGGGAGACCAGGACTGGCAGGACCTTATGGGACCCATCGACTTCACAGTTTCAATTCCATCAGAAAGAAAAAACAGGAAACTAACTTGGACTTCAGACTCTTGGTGTGAAACAAATGCAAATCCTGACAAAAGAATTCCTGCAGAATTAACCTAAAAGCTCCTCTGGGCAGAGATCTCCGTTTTCCTTTGCTTTCAAAAGATAACACATGGAAAATGCAGAAAAAGAATCTCAGGTAGGCAAAGGTCTGTGTTCTGCACAGCAAATTATACCTATTTGCTCTGGCGACACAGTTCACAGCATACTTGGGGGGAAATCAGCCATTTCTGCAGTAGTGTCTCAAGTTCCAATATGGAAACAGAGAGACATCTGAGCGAAGATACGATGGAAGATGTCAGATGGAAGGCATGATGGAAGATGTCAGAAGCAGCCAGACAGCACCTGAATAATTGTAGCACTTCTCACAGGGAAGAGAGTCTGAAAATCTGTACTGGCATAAAGACTATGTCAGAAACACCAAGAAGAATAAAAAGAAATAAATTACCTCTCTGATACTCTGATGCTTTTTACTTGATCTGTACACAACCTAACATTCAAGCCATCAGACTGGCTTTTAGAGCAGGCATTTGGAGCTGGAAATTCATGTAATCTGGGGCCTTTATCTCAAGCTTGTTGATTTGATTTTTAAAACACCTTTTCTCCCTAGTCAAACACACCTGCATTTAGAGAAACAGATCAGTAGCAGTTCTTTAGTTCTTACACACAGATGGTTACTTTAGAGCAGTGGGAATCTTCTGAACATGGAGACTAAAAGGTGACAAACTATGTTTTGCCTTAAAAGCCCTCAGGGATTCTGTGACCCTGAAGATCTGGTCTTGTATAGAAGGAAGACACTGTTGCAGAACCCGAGTTTTGTCCAGAGGTCAAATAGGATAATATTTTAAATAAAACAAAACAAACAACCCCCCTCCGTTTCCAGCTATCGCATCTATTATTAACAGGCCCTCAGAAACAGGACAGAACAAAAAAGATCCCCAAAGCATGCTAAAACACTAGGTAGTACCTTTGGGAGGCTTTGATTTTGGTTTTGTTAAACCATTATCTCAAAATAGAAAGGTAGAGGACTGTAACTGCCTGATCAAACAGGTATTTCCAAGTCTCAGAATCTTATTTTTTTCTTCTAAAAAATATTGGATTTTGTCAATTCAAAATGTTTTACAATTTTTCAAGATAAAATATCATCACAACTATTTAAAACTTCATAAATTCAAACAGATAGCAATCATATTTGCACTGATTGCTGAGCACATAATCTTCCTCTTCAGAAGCATTCAGGAATCAAAACCACATGCCACAGGCTACAATTCTGTCATCTCTCATAAAAATAAGAATGACCATGAGTGTTTAGGGAGATCTTAAGGGGAAAAAAAATAAAAAAAACACCACATGTTTCACAGTTCTGGGAATATGTGACAGGCAGAAACTTCTGATGCCTTATGCTGTGGCTGAAGCTGATTTACAACCAGTGGAGCTTCAGTTTGCTTCCAAATGAATAGGATTAATTAGTTCCTGATGCAACAGAAAATATCTACTCCCATATCTGAATATTTGTAAAAAATACATTAATTTGGCTGTTACATTCCCACACACACGGAGGAAAAAACCAAAACCTCAGGAGAGGAGAATGTTCTGAGAGTTTCAGTGTGCTCTGCTGTGCCTTCACTGTTCCATCAGGCAAAGGGCCAGAGCTATTGCCACAGAGACAGCTGGGATTTTGGCCCTTAAAACAAGTAGATGGTTCTTGTGCTGCTCAATGGTCTCAAGATGGAAACAGCTCAACTTCAGACACTGATAAGTGGGGGCCAGGAACTGGGAAGACCTGGCTTGGCTCTGTTTTTGCTTTGCTGTGACCTTCGCTGTTTTATTTCCCTCTACTTCTGCAAGCTTAAAGAACGAGTTTGGCTGTATATGACAGGCGACTGGATGGAAAAAGAAGACGCCTTTCTCATGTTTTCTTCACAAATGAGGCTTCAAATAGTCTGTGACAAAGGAAGGTTAGGAAATACACAGCTATGAAGCTTTTTGGTATTTCACATTTTAAAAAGTGTATATATCATATATCTGCTAGTTTCTTAGCAAACTGGAAGAGTACTTACTGTCAATCCTTGTTCTCCTGGTTTCCCTGGCTCACCCTTAAAATAAAAAAAGATGAGTGAATAATTCTAGTAACATGTCTTGAAATCAGTTTTCTACCTAATAATAAAGTATCTTAAAAATTCCGTTCTTAAACGGGTATGGCAGCTGACTGCACATTAAATATATTACTTTTTTGCTTTTTAAATTAGTAGGCCAAATAACAGACGTTTTAAGAGGCAAAGTACTATTTCACAATCATATAATGGTATAGTTCTCAAGGCAACAGTTAAGTATTGACTCTGTCCCTTGGTTCCAAACATAATATTCCATTCCAGTCAGTGGTGCTAAAGGACACAGAAAAAGGTTATTTTCACATATGTGCTGAATCCCACTGTTTACATATTCCAAAATTACTGCTCTGTGTCGTCACCTCAGTCAGCAGGCATAACTTACCGTTGCAAATCATCATGTTCCATAAACCCATGAATACTGGGATTCTGAAGCCATGCAATAATTACTCAGCTGTTAAATACCTGAATTGGCTTTCAAAACAGTAACCCAGCATTCTTCCAATGTATTCTCTTTCTGTGAGCACAACTCTGATTCAAGTCAGAATCTATCTTCACTCCTTTCTTCCCATATGAACACATACAACTGTCTGTAGAGACAGTAAAACATATCAGTTGTGTAATATGGGCTAAAAATACCCATCCAAAAAAACAGAGTTCCTATCATTTCAGTGATCTGGTTTACAGATCACTCCCTCGTAAACCCAACAGAGCATAGGGCAGTCCATGTGCTGTTGTATCACCACAGCAGGATCTTCTTTAGTAGCTTTGTCATAAAAGAAAATCTGCCAAAACCCGATGAGAACTGTTCTGATGATGTTGTTCTTGGCAACCAAAAAGAATCAGAACTGCCTCTCTGGGTATGTGTGCATTGCATTCAGAAGCAAACACGTATCATCTGCAAACACACAGAGATACCCAGGAGAGAGAGAAACCACATAAGCATAGGTTTCTGATAGATAATTGCCCAAGCTTGTTGGACTTTTCAGCTCACTCTGAAGGCTTGCTACCTTATGTATACAGCAGTCACACAGCCTGAAGTGAGCATCAAGACATCCCCATAAATGATGGGAAATAACGGTGAAATAATTTCAAGAGTTTGTATCATATTCTATTGTCTTATTACCAGCAAAAAAACTCATTCTCCTTTTACTTCGTTTTGGAGGTGTTAAAGTTTCAAAGTCTTGTGCTGGTGTCTGTGCAACGCAAAGGGAAAACACCTTTCTAGGTATCACTCTGTAGGAAGGCAGGTATGTTCTTGTTCCAACAGGTTATTCTGTTGACATCCAAAAAATGCTTAGAAGGCGGCTGCACAACCCCTTCTTTCACACCTACTCTTCCTCGATGCTCTCTCTGCTGGCAATAGGCAGCATTTCCCTAACATTTCTACCTCCCCAGCTCTAAAGATATCCTGCCCCAGAAACCAACACATTCTCATCTCTAGAAGCTTTAATTATCTGTAACAGGATGCACACTTCTGGGATGCAAGCTGGTGTTGACACAGATGGAGATTTGTGGGCACAGATGGAGATGTGTGGGCACACAGACTGCTCCTCAACCCTGCTACACTGTGGAAGAAAAGTAACGGTGGCTGGAGTTGCTCCCTGTGCCTTGCTACCTTGGCTGCCTGACTTCTCAGGATACACAGCAAGTGTATGGGCATGGAGGAAAACAAAGGCCAAAACATCATCTTATAGCTCTGGTGATTGTAAAGCTCCTTGACTGAGAAGGACAGGCTGGAAGAGAAGCCCCTGCTCTGCTGAGCACTTCAAAAGAGGAAGCAAGTGCCTTCTAATGGTAGTTGGCCACTGTAAGGACCTCCTCTTATAGCTGTCTGATGCTGCAACGTCCCTACTCATAACACAGTGTGGCTACTGTTTTGTTGTTCAGCTCTTCAGCTGTCCACGCAAGCCTTTTAAAATTACAAAGTTGTCACTACCTCTCAGCTAAGTTCTCCCTCTCCCCCTTGACTGTGTATCACACAGCTATGGAGGAACAGCTATGGAGGAACAACCCTTTTGAGAATCAGCAACATTAACCTGAGGGTACAGGACAGTAGCAAGGAGCGGGATGCTAACAACAGTCGGCAGTCGGGATGGTTTCTGTCCGAGTGCTTGTTCGTATCCGATTCTAAAGCAGCGTTACGAACTGATTTTCCATAATGCTATAGGGCTTAAGATAGCCACAGCTTAAAAAAACTATAAAAAGAAACTCTCTCTTGCCATCTAAAGTCAAAATCACTACAGAACTATTATAAAATGGAATGACCTCATTGCATAAAATGCATTACTTTCCTGTTATGAGAAACACTAATGTTCCCTTTGCTAAGAAGCACAAAACCCCAAGCAACACACAGTCACGTTGTAATCAGCAACACCATCTGATTCTCCTAGCCTCTTGCATGTGAGCTATAAAAATGGCACCACTGCGGTCAGAAATGGGTTCTGGTTTCAGTCGCACCCTCACTACGTCAAACCAGAAGCAATTCTGCTGAAGGCACTCTGTTTTCACCAGAACAAGGTAAAGAACACAAGGGAGGCCCGGATGAGGCCCAAAGCCTGATGTGCTGCAGGGCTAACAAGAAATGAGTAGGTGGCCAAAGCAAAGCATCACAATGGAAGCAACAAACTTTTAGTGTCACTTCATAACCTTGAGCTAGAACCTGTAAGGGCAACGGTGGTAAAAAATACCAAACCAAAACAACCACAAAAACAACAAAAGCAACCTGGAAGTACTACAGGCCTTAATTGCCAAGTCTCGCTGGATTTGCACAGGAAATTTTAGCAGAGTCTTACTACTGTCATCACATTCTATTTGTACGGTTAACATAATTTCCAATGAGGAGGCCTGAACAGGGTCAGAACGGGAGGAGCATAGATATTTTCTTTCTTGGTTTTACCTAAAAAAGTCCTGCAGGGAAATTTTATGAGATCCTGTCCTGGCCCCACGTAACGACGAGCTATGCTTTTTCTTCAAATACCTGTTTCTGTTTCCACTGCTGGTCCTCACCTCGCTAGTTCCCTATGTGTCCTCTCGGCCGCGATCTTTACTTATCATGGGTGTGAGGGGGGGGTGTGCATCTGTACATGCGGCATTTCAGTTGTCACACCTCCTTCCCGTCTGTGATTCCGTTTCCACATGGATAACACAGCGGCATTGATGAAAAGAGGGGTACTTCTTTCAAAAGAATGATAATTAAGGAGGCTACAAAATATAAACCAAAACCATACTCATATTGTGCTTAAAAAAAGAAAAAAAAAATCCCATGTTCACGCATCTGTTTAAAAAGTCTTTAATCATCAGGTCACAAAGTGCCAAAGGCGGTGGGTCTGATCCTGTGCCTAAAACAAACAATAAGCAATACACTGGATTTTGCTGGTTTTTCTAATGAAATATGGGGGATGAGCCAAAGAAAATGGTACTGTTCTGCTTGTGTAAAGACGGCAGAACCTGACTCCAAACTTCATGATGCTGTGGGCAGCATTTAGCAGTTTATTACTTTAATTCCATGATTTCTGAGGCTAAATCACTGGGAAGCGGGAAGTCAAGCCCGTCCGTGCTATGACATCTCAAATTCAGCTTTATCTCAAAGTCTGAGTAGAAACACTTGCTACTTGTGGAGAGGGGCAGACCCTCCTCACGCAACTATTAAACATCAGTGAGCAACCGAGAAACCTTAGAATGTGTGGGGAAACCGTCAGGGGTGGGAGGCAAGGAACCTAGGTGTTACTCTTGGCCCTGCTATGAACTTGCTCTGTGTGGGGGGGATGTCAGGTACACCATGAAATCTGCCTGTGGTTCAGCTTCCACGTGTATTAATCGCCCATCTTACCTCAGAAAACACATTTGAAACTGAGCTGGCACACACTTGAGAGTAATTTGGACACCATGAGAGCAACAGACTAACTCACCGGTATGCCAGGCAACCCGCGAGGACCATCTTTGCCGGTATCTCCTGGGGGACCTCTGGGTCCTGGTGGCCCTGGAGGCCCAGGGGGTCCAGCTTGTCCTTGGTCCCCCTAAACCAACAAAAAACTCGTCAGAAGTTTGCTTTAGAGGAATCAACCACACAAAAAGACATCGATTTACCCAGAAAGAGCACAAGACAGGCTGGAAGAAGCGGCCATGATCTGGCCACTGGCTTCTTCACTCCTTATAGCAGAGACTGCACTTTGACTTGAAGACCAGGGGGTTCTATCTGGCCAGTGCAATCAGCCACAGAGAAGGCGGCTCAAATTCTAAACTGCTTGTCCTACCACAGGACATATGCCAAAATTTGGGGTAGCCTTGCAATATTTTACTCCTCCAGTTTTCCAGATCAAGTAACTGTTTTCAATAAGCAGCTGTTTGCTTCATGATTGACATAACCGTAGCAAAGCTGAGGTAAAAAAGAGAAGTCATCATGTGCAAGAACATACAGTTTGCATGGCAATTTGCCAAGCCCATCAATGATGCATGGACAGATTTCAAAAATAAGCATGGAAAATAGCTGCTTTTTCACAAAGTTGTACATAATTTTTCATCTGTTTTGGGGAGCTGTTTTATAGCGACAATTAGCTAACTCCCTTAATGATTTAAACCTATTAATTTGTAAAAGCCAATTTTCAAGAGAACTGTCAAAATATCTTATCTTCCCATTTAAAAAAAAAAGACACCAAAAAATGGTGCTTAAGTTATTTCATTTCCAGCACACCACTGCAAACCACTGAAAAAAGCTGAATGCACCTTAAAATTGGACCATTTAGCAAAGCTACCCATAGCCTTTTAATCGTTAATATCATTAACTGTTGCTCCATTCCAAAACGTTTTCAGATGAACAACCCGCTATAAGAAAGCATCTGACAAAAAGGTACAGCAAAGAGTAAATTGAATGTAAAGAAGAACCAGACTCCAGTGAGATGAAGCACTACCTTAATGAGGCGGCGTTTAATGAGCTGCTGATCAGCAGAGAGAAACCCATGATTGATTTTAGGAAACACCATCTGATCAGGCAGGTGAGGTCAAAAGTTGAAGATCAGAGATGAGAGAATTGAAGAATAGACATCAGAAGGCCCGAGAAAGAAATAAAGACATATTCATTAGATTTTTAATAGCTAAAATAATATAAACCGGTGCTTCTGCCTGAGAGAAACTGTGCATTTTCTTTTGAAGAAATGTACAGGACATACCGCTTTATGAATTGACCATATACAATGAATTAACTGTTTAACTTTTTTCTCCCCAGATTGCCTATAAGAGTTCTTCACTTGTATTAATTTTTTCATTACCCGGGCTCTAAAAATCAGTATTTTTATATGCTGTTCTTTCAGCAAAGCTTCTAGAGACAAAGCACCAGTTCAACTTTCAGTCAGATTTTCTAACCAGCATATTGTGCCATGAAGAATGGTGTCATTTTAATAAGGACTGGAGTTCTAGCTTGACCAGATTGCTTCAATCCTTCCTGCTTAATTTGCAAATGTGTTTTAAAAAATCGGTATGTAGAGATTAAAGCTCTGATATCTAACACAAATAGCTGACTCTGTATGTAACTAGTACAGAATTCACTGACCATTTTCCACACTCCTGTATGCCTCAGGGAAGCGAAACTACAGACAAATCTCATCAGAAAATAAAATACTGACCAAGAGCACACGGAATGTGGGTGCTGCTGGGGGTAACACCGCACAGTTACAGATTTGATCCCATGCTCCCCGTCAGGAGTACTTACACCAACGCAAAGGTTGACTTGGGTCCACCATAAGGATTCACTGGTATCCCATAGTAAAAACAATTTTTCATGTGCACTTTTATGCTGATACAGAGACCTGACTGAACAGGTACGTCAGCCACAAACCTTGACGGTGAGGATCTGATTACTGTGCAGAGCAGCGACTGTGGGGAAGCCTGGCAGACCCTAGGGACACAGCATAACATGGTACGAAAACGGCACAACACAAACAGCACCGAGACAATTTACCAACAGACGAACAGAACAAACACCATGTTTAGTGTACCCCACATTGCCTACTGACAGGAAACAGCCTCTCTGTCATATGAGAAACAGAGTTAGGTTTGCACTATGCTGCAGATGCAGGTTGTTGCTTTACAACAAGAATATCAAGAGATTTTAGAAGAGACAGTCCCACAGAGGTGACTTTCCTTAAAATGACAATAAATTGTTACAGAGTCATAGAATGGTTTGGGCTAGAAGGGACCTTAAAGATGATGTAGTTCCAACCCCATTTGACAGTTGTTAGACTACCAGCCAGCATATGACTGAGCCACTTTCAATTAAAATGTGCTACAGCACTTCGAGAGCTACGCAGAAAGCTTTGACTCTGGATTGCTGCAGAACTTGACAGCAGTGATGGTGGATTTTGAAGCATTTTGTATAATTAACATCTTGCTCCTCACATTCTGTTTAACATATGACATTCAGCACATAAACTGGTAGTACATACACAATTATAAACACTGAACAACAAGCTACTGCTAGATCTTGAGTAGTCCGGAATGGCCAAGGTCAACATTTTCAAGACGTATATAGCAGCATTTTCATATCCAGGGCAAAATTTTTCCCCTCAAGCGCTGTGTGCTGCATATGCTTTCTCATATCCTACTCTACCAACATGTGCAGAACTTGTACTGATACAAAAAAGACGACTGTGGTAATCACGGCTTGCTGTGACAAAACAAGGGGCGAATTTTGCTCTCAGTTCAACACTTTTCTTGTGCTGTCTCGTAGGGTGCGAATTAGACCTGATAAAGCTGAAACCTTATACAGTTGAGCAGTGAAATCCTAAAGAAAGAAATCCCCAAGTCCTCTCCTTGCCTTTAGCATTGCACACTGTCTGAAGCAGAGGCTTGTTCAATGGCTGAGAGACATCAGGCTGAGGAACACAGCATAACATATAGCCCGGTAGCTCTAAGCTCCCTACAGGCACGCACACACACATGCCATTTCTATGAGGCGGAGCTGGTAGAACAGCCCTTCTGTGAGGCTTGGAGCGCATGGCTGCCGGGTTGTAGCTTGGCACCTCCAAAAAGAAGGTGTCTTCCAAGACAACAAACTGGCTTCCAAGAAGTCCTGCACGAAGGCTCTGCTGGGGCAACGTTGCCGCGGTGCGCAAACCCTTTGCAGCCCAGCTGTCCTGGTGGGAAGCACCAACAGGCAACGGCAGCCTGCTAGGTCTCTCAGCTGCAGCGGGTTCTTTTAACGTGGCAAATATTTGCTCTATTCATCTCCACATGCAATCACATCAGAGATCCTCTGGATCACAAAGACCACGCTGGTCTTTACAAAAACAGCAGAGTAACTTCCTGATGCATTCATGTCCTTCACTAGCACCTCTGAGTTGCATTCAGCAGCTTTATTTCTGATGTACACCCAATGAGACGAGGAAGCTGAGACCCTCTAACTGGATCCCATAAAGCCAGTGGCAGTTTTACCAGCCTTCCCACTTCGTTCTGATGAACTGTGGTGCAACTGCATTGCCCAGTGACCTGAAATCTCCTTTTCAGAAACAAATAAAAAGAAAACAAATCCAAAAAAGGCTAAACCTCCAAACATTTAAAGCAACTTACTCCTGAGACACTGCTAAGACTGGAATGATACGTCATTTAGAAAACAGATGTATCGAATTTGCATTTATCTTATTATGGAATATAAGTTAAAGAAGTTATTAGATGGTAATATGCCAGAATCTTTACATCTGTGACTCATTAGCCCTGCTGTGCACATGGTCCATTCCTCCTGTAGATAAAACTACAATACCCGTGTAATGGAAATGAGTACAAACAAGAAATCTACAAAAGAACTAAAATCTGAGTAGCAAACAATAAAGTTTAAAACTCGTGTATAAAAAAAAAGGTATACACTGAAAATCTTCTAACGGCTTCATTTTTACACATCAGCCTTTAGGATTACAACACAGTAATTTTCAGTTACCTCTAAATGTGGCACATGTGCAATTTAAAAAGTCAAACTCAAAACTCATATTAGGTTTGATTTTTTTAATCTTGAACATGAAAGAGAGCTGAGAATTAATTAAGAAAGAAGTTTGATCAGAAAATATACTGGTTTACCATGAAAGACCTTTTTTTTTTTTTTTTTTGGAGAAGAGATTAAAGAATTTTGAAAGTTTTGTATAGCTCTACACAAAAACATTTACAGAGGGCATATTACAGATCAGCCCCAGCATTCTCAATGCTGCCAAACACCACAAAGACATGTTCAAGAGTAATTATCAGTACTGAAGCTTTCTGCCTATATAAGCAACACTTGAGAAAAGGGGACAAACCTATTCTTCCATCAGCAGCTTAGAAAATTCTTTCAGTTTTTTACCACGTTGGACAAAGCTTTCCTTCCTTTGCCCAAAGCAGGTGTAATCTCAGACCTAATGGTTAGAGAAATGCGATGCTCCCTTGGACCTGGATCATCTCCCCGTATGCAATGCGTATTTGGAACAGACCAGAAACACAGGAATATTAAATGGAACCCAGCAAAGAAACTAATGGGTGCATAGTTTTCGCATGTGTGGGAGGCTTTAGAAGGCATTGCATCTTCTGGCATCCATGAAAGATAATGTTGGCACACAATGAGCTTCTAAAAAGGCATAAAAAGAGCTATCCTTCCCACAAAATGAGTTCTCTTCCTTTCCTGTCACTCTGTTATAAATATAGCCCCGAATATCCCCTAGATCTGTTTTATTTTTTCTCTATCTAAAGCTGTTCTCAACGATGGATTCGAAGTTACTCAATTTTCTCTTTATTTGGTTTGATTCTTGAACTGCACATAGGAAGGGCTCTCGTTCTACACCCTGGGAGGCCCTGACAGAATACAAAACACTGCAGTGATCAACAGCGACCACTGGCCCACTAAATTCCTCTGCTGACAGCAACTCAAGCTCACCCTGAAACGCTAGCTGGTTACAATTTCTAAATTAGCACATTTGTTGCATGCCTCGCCGCAATTTTTGCCCAAATGCCAAGCAAAACATGATTCTTGGTGGAGGCTAACAGGCATGTGACCGCATAATGCAGTGTCCTGCTTACCTACCTGGAAATGTAGATAAAGCCTACTTGTCCCTGTGCAATGGCTACTGAGAAAACTGAAGGATGCCAGAACATCATATCATTTCCTCTGTCTGATTTTCTACTTAGATGAAATAGCTCTCCTGTTACATCCATCACAGCCTTCAAAGATGTAATTCCCACTAGCAGTCCTAGCTTTTTCCCAGCGCATTCAGCTTTGTGCACTGGTCTACACGAGGTCAGTATTATAAGGTCATCATAACCTTGTTGTATGGCAAGTATAATAACATTAAGAAACAGCACTACTGGTTTTACACTACGCTGTATCCGCTCCATTTTGACGATTGCATTTGCTTATAGAGTAAGTGTCACAGTCCTCCTTAGGATTTTCCTTCTGACCTGCCAATAAACGCGAGCTGCACAAGCTTACATGTTCCTGCGAAGACATGGTAAATGAGACAGGAATTACCACCTGCTGTTCACTTGCACTTCCTAAGGTTACAGCCAGCTGCTGCTATTTCACATCAAATCACACAGGCTTCAGGCCAGAGTGATCCTGACACTCTTTATGGCTGCTTTTCCTCCCCCCCACACCACCTCCAGGTCTAATTAATCCCTCAGACCAAGTGCCAGTCCTGCAGCTAATTATTGTACCTGCTCTGGGGAATACAGTGTTTGGTATCCCCCTGTACAGTGCCATGGACTCTCAGCAGGAGCTCTTTTATATAACCCCTTTTATCATAACTGCTGCTTTCTCCATCAGCAAATCTGCTAACTAAAACAGCGCACCGCAGCAAGACAAGCATCCAGGAATTTCTTTTCACTTAGGCAACCATTCGGCAAAGAGTTTTAATGTGAATGCATTATGTAATGATTCAGACTTTGTATTAAAACAATACAAATAATGGTTTAGAACTAGCATAAATGGATCATTATAAAAGTGTTATTTTCTGTAACGATCTCTGTGTTTTTACAGTCAACTCTACCTGACGCTGCACTCAAAATGAACAAAACTGGAAAAAGCCAGCATTTCTCTATTTTGGTCCTAGTATTACATGAATTTTCAGTGAGGCAAGTATCTTTTCCACACAACTCAGTCGCAAGTTCTGATGAGTGACAGCCACCTGAGCTACACAAAATATCCTTCCTGAAGGCAAACCTACCACTCTTACTGAAACTGGTGGTAGGCATCCAGTTAACTTCAGGAAGGGTTGGTCCTCCCCAAAACCCAGGTGGTTCTCACAGCAAAAATCTTCTCTCCTGGCTTATGTTTCGCTTCAAATTTTATACCCGCTGCAATTATGCGACACAGGTAAGTGGTTCAAGCCACCTCTGTGATATCTATTAGGACTGGATGAAATACTTTTAAAGAGTTGTTTTCAATCTAATTGGTCTAACTCAAGTGTTCAGTATTGCAGCACTTTTGGGTGACAGCTATGGCTTGAGATAAAACGGCTACATGATGTTTTCTCAGTCACAGGGCAGGGCTGTAGAAAAAGGAACAGGATGCAGAGAGACTTCCTTCCTCGCCATTCCTCTGGCACTACTAAAAAGGGGCAAGAGGCAAACCAACTGGTGGTGAGTGAAGACACGCACTGCCTAGCTCTTAAGACAGGAATGACAACATCCTCGTCTTGGGAGCAGGTATGTGGCACTCTCTCTAGAGTGTCACAGCTGTTCTGCATTCCCCAGGGGAACCTCAGGAGCCGAACATCAAAGGCATATCTTGGCCCTGGAGAGAGTCATCCACAGCCAAAAGCATACTCCTGTGAACTCTGAAAGGAGGCACATCTCAAGTCTGAGTGTCCCAATGCTTCAAAGTTGGCAGCCAGTACAACCCAAGTTCTTTCCTAACCTCTTCTAGTTAGAGAGCTCCAAGTTACCTTGCTCCAATTTGTTACCCTAGTTTCAGCTTAATGGAGAACAGGAGAGCCACAACCGCCTCATGCTAGTGAAGCAGAACAGATAGTTAGTCCCAGGAATGGAGTAGGTAAATATCCCTGTTGCCTTTTGGCAGATAAGGAAATGAAGTCTCAGAAGTTAAATTAACCGCTCACAGACAAACTGGCATTAAACCAGACGCCCAGCAGTTTTCTCAATGATGCTGCTTTGGTGAACGTTACGTTAACAGAAGGAATGCTCAACTTCTTTTAGCCTTCTTATTGTGGCACACTACAAGTATAGTCTGAAACAGTGGTTAGATACAGTTTATAACTTGAACTATGATTTGCTTTACACAGGACAATAAATAACAGAATAAACAACTATGTGGGTAGTCATACTGGTAAAGCATGAATTCAAAGCAGTACTGTGTTTGTACTATATGTTTGAAGTAACACTTAGTAAACCAGAAAATATGCTTTTACACACACATAATAATATAACTCAAGGGAATACCATCATTGTATCACCACCTCTGCCACAGCTTTTGGCAGTATATTCATATAAATAAAACCAAAGAGTATTTAATCAGAAAAGAAAAAGCTGGGCACAATGCTAATTTATGCTAATGAAAGCTACACAGTCCTTCAATTAACGCAGATAAAATTCATGAGCAGTATTTATAGAAGAAAATAAGAGAATCTTTAGTAGGGTATAATCAAACATAATCAAGGTCAGTCCTGGAAGAAATTCAAAGAATATGTTTAAATTATGTAAAATTATATTTAATTAACATAAATCTCTGACTATAATACTATACATTTATGCTTTGACAAGATGTTGAATGAGGATAAAAATTAGCAGCGTGCACTGTTTGGGAACAAAGCTTCCTATTACATCACTGATTTACCTGAATTTGCTACAGCTAGCAATGCCTCCAAATAATGGAGTCTTGCCTTTGGTGAAGGCAAGACATCAGATTAATTTACCTACTACTATCTATTTTGTGAAGCAAATCTGTTCCTTTCTAAAAAAAAAGATGTCAACTTTCAAATGAAACATGATGCAAAATAAGATGGCCTTAAAAGAGGGTGAAAAGTTAATGGTCATGGTTTAATCATCACTGAGTAACTAGTATTTTCTGATTTATGAATGAGGTACTGATTCTAATGACAGCAATATCGGTTTTCCATTTATTGTCAATAGGAGAAGGAAAAGGCGCAAAATATTTATTATTCGTTCCTTAGAAACTGTCCTGGTTTCAGCCAGGATGGAGCT